>NW_007726967.1:306221-317836 GCF_000696425.1 Galeopterus variegatus
CCATCTCCCCCACCGCCCACATTCCAAACACTTTCCATGGGGTGGGTCATGCACTGGTCCATTGCAATGACTCACTGGCTTCTGAGTGGCTCCATTTTTTCAGTTGTTGTGGCTCTTTGCTCCTTTGTCCATGGGAAACCTATTGGTAGTCTTGCTGGCCTGGGGCCCATCAAGGCCCTCTTCTCTCCTGCCACCTCCAAGCAACTTCATCCAAAGAATACAGCTGTGGCTTTCGCCAGCTCCTGCTCTGTGCATTCAGCAGCTCCACCTTTGAAGCAGCTGGAGCTCGAAATGGTAGGAGCAGTTTTCTTTTTCTCTCATCATGGTTTCTCCTGCCTTCATGCACTCCATAGGTCTCTCCTCCTCTTCCCCTGATCTCTAGATCTTCCCCTCTCCCCAGATCTTCCTCTGATCTTCCCAGCTTGGAAGTCATTGCTTTTTAATAGTTGTAAATTTGTTGATTTGTGGGAGAGAATGACACTGGCAACCATCTATTCTGCCATCTTGACCAGAAGCAACTCTATAGTTTTATTTTAAATAACATTCTTATTTTAGGACATTTTTAGATTTAATGAATTATTGAGAAAATATTTCTAAGTGTTACTGTATACCCTATATTCATTTTCCCCTATTATTAGTATCTTACAATGGTATGGTACATTATCTCAGCTAAGGAACCAATATTGATATCGATATACTTATGTTATTAATAACTAATACCCATACTTTATTTAAATTTCCTCAGTTTTCCCCTTATTCTGCTCTTCGTCTGTTCTGCGATCCCGTCCAAGATGCCACATTACATATACTAATCAAGTCTCCTTAGGCACCTTTGTTTGTTACAATTTCTCAGTTACTTTTCTTGATTTTCATAACCTTGACAGTTTTGAGGATTATCAGGGAGGTATTTTGTGAATGTCACTTGATTGGGAGCTGTCTGATGTTCTTCTCATGGTTATATATGTATTTTCAGGAAATGTATTTTTAGGAAGAAGACGGCAGAGGTAAAATGCCGTTCTCAACACATTATATCAGGAGTACTTACTATCAACATAAGTTATGACTGTTGTTAAGCTGGATCACCTGTCGTCAGGTAATGTTTATCAGGTTCCTGTAATGTAAGGTTACTCTTTTTTCCTCCTCCCTTTCCATACTATACTCTTTGGAAGAAAGTAATATTTATTAGAAAATAACAAGCAAATGACTGCAAAGTACAACATTACAATTACTGTACTATACAAAGTCCTACACAAAAAAGACTTTTACCACAGATCCACTTTATCATATCAATGCAGAATATCAATCCAGAAAACATAGACACCACCATTGTAAATATGTTTTTTATCAGAATCATCTAAATTGACTGTCAGGATAGTTAATTAACTTGATCTTTATGTCGTGCATGTGTAGAAATAGTTTTATACTGAGTCTACACAAAATCAAGTGAAAGAACTAGAATGTATAAAAATAATTTAGGTATAAAAATCATTTGAAAATCTGGATTAGTAGCATTTTAGATAATTTATTTCTTTCACTTTCTCTTGGCATGTATAGGCCTAGTTTCAGAATTTCTAAGAAAATTTTCCAAAAATATGCAATATAATATTGAGAGTTGATATCAGCAAAAGAATGCTGAAAGAATTTATTCACAGATTAACATACGTTATTGCTATGGTTAGAATGTTTGTCTCCTACAAAACTCAAGTTAAAATTTAATCACCATTGTAACAGTATTAAGAGGGTGAGAAATCTATCATATTTGAAAGTTAGAACCTTTGGGAGGTAATTAGGATTAGATGACATCATGAGTGTGGGGCATTAGTGGCTTTATAAGAGGAGAAAGAGACCTGAGCTAGCATGCTCAGCAGCCTTGCCATGTGATGCCCTACACTGCCTTGGGACTCTGCAGAGAGTTCCCACCAGCAAGAAGGCCCTCACCGGATGCAGCTCCTTGATCTTGGACTTCCCAGCCTCAAGAACTGTAAGAAATAACTTTCTTTTCTTTATAAAGTACCCATCCTGTGGCACTCTGTTATAGCAATGCAAAATGGACTAAGACAATTTAGTTTACTACGGAGTGCCTCATAAAGAATATAATCAACAAAAAAGTAATTACCATCATTTTTATCTCATGAGAAAACAAATGTTTGTAAGTCTAGTGGTAAATATGACTGAAGAATATGTCTTAACTATTTCTCTAGTTTAATGTAAAAAATTTTATTAATCTAACAACTCAGAAAATAGCATGGTATATTTTCAATATATTATATTGCAAATTAAATAATCTGTTCTCACCTTTTTAATGCTGTTCAGTAATCTAAATTACTTTCCAAAAGGCCATAGGCTAGAGTTACATCTGTTAACTTTATGCTTAAACCCAGTTATCATCCTTCTTTTTGAATTGAAGTAAAAATAAAAAGCTAGATAACTCATAAATCCTGTATAGTCCGTACTAGTAGAAATGACAATAAACCTCCAAAACAGATTTTGCTATCTTCATTCATTCCTGAAGCAAAATGACTCTTTATTGGGCTCCCCTGACTGTCAGACACCACACATCTGAATGACGAATATAAATCAGCAAGAAATGCATGGCAACCTTCCTATAAAATCTCGTACCACTTAAGTTCCATTACCCTAAAACTGATACTCGTATTAATCTTCAAAAGAGTAGAAGAAAACTATATTGAGCTAAAATGCTCCCCAGGTAGTTTATTTCTTACATGACTTATGTTAGATCTTCTTCCAATCCACCCCAGTGTTGTTTGCAGCCAGTGCATACTGATTCACAAGAGCCATTTTCTAAATTTTCTGGCGTTTGTAAGCCTATTGTTAAACACAGCCATTATTAAAAATTAAATTACATAAACTTGCAATTAATCATACTAAAAACAAAAGTAGTAAGTATTTGAAACTCATCATTTACTAATATTTTACTATTATCTATGTTCTGAGGTCATTTACTTCCATGTGTATGCCAAAAATTCTCTGTAAAGGTGTATTTCTGTGCATGTCTTCCCAATTCCACATTCAGTGACATCAGGTTGGTGGCTTGAAATAAGCCATGCTGGGAGTATTTATATCATGAAAATAAGCAAATGCTACAAATCAGGGCTCTGCCTTCCCACCCCCCAAAGCCAGTTGTTAAACAGTTACCAGCACACCACTGACCAACCCTATATTTACCCCCCTCACCAATTTTATTTACAAAAAAACTCACAAACTCTTAGTGTCAATTCTTTTTAAAAATACTTGTTTTGGAGAAATGTCCATGTTATTACCACTTTCAGCTTTGTATATAAAAATCATTCACTTAAAAGCAATAAATATAGATTTTTATTTTCTTGAGGGCAAAATAGAAAAGCAATGTCACTACAAACAAACAACCATCTCTCAGGGACAAAGCTTCTACTCTGAGTTTAATAATTTCTGGATGTAAGGGAAGGTAATGGAGCATGCTCGTGGTAGAACAAACTGAGTTTAATTCTGATTATGCCACTTACTACACTGGAAACATAATTAATATCTCTAAGGCTTGAATCCTTATTTATTACCAAAAATGTTGGTAATTCTCTAAATTACAGAGTTGTGTCAAAGAGAAAAGGGAGATAACACAAATGTGAAGCTACCAGATACTCAGTAAATATTAGCTGTTATTTACAGTGTATAACTAGGTTCAGCTACCTATCACCACTGAAAACAGATGTTTCAAAAACACCTAATGGGTTCCGTGTAGATCAGACTTTTCTAAACTCTGTTTGTATAATTACATTGAATATTAGTATATTAAAGTTCAGAGAAGTTCAAAATGTAAGAAAGCTAAATAAATATATTCATCAGTGTTCCTAAAACTTCTCACATTTTCCCTATCTTTCAATTTTAGTTCATTGCTAACCCACTCCTCTCTCTAACAGTGTAATAAGTCCTCTCAGTTCTACCTCTACAGCACAGCTAAATACTCATTTATTGCTCTTTTGTTTCTCTGCTGGTCCCGAAATTAGTATTCCAAAACCTCTCCCCTCCAAACAAACACAATTTTATAAACTGGTAATTTCCTCTTATTACCTGTAAACACTTGTTTTTTATAAAGTATTTCAGGAAATGGTGTTAAAATGAAGCATGACACTCAGATACTTTTACAAAGGCCTGCAACATATTCATTTTAAAGAGAATTAGAAATTTTTAAGGAGGGTTCAGAGGTCAGCCAAAAGCATTAGATTTAAAAACTGGTACTTCCAAGTAACTCTTTTAGAGACTGGAATTAGTAAAGAATTAATTAGAAGAGTCATATTTTAATGGAATTCAAGTCAGTCAAGGCTTAGCAGTCAAAGGAATTGGTCAAATGTAGTCTATTGGGTCACAAACCAAAAATGAATAAGCTTGCATTTTGGTATAAGTGATTGACTTTAAGTACAAAGAATAATGTCTTGGCAGAGACTAGTATTTATCACCCAAATATAAAGTGACTCTGTTTATGAAGTCTCTTTTTTTAAAAAACTTTCTTCAAAAATTAAGATTTCCACGTATCTGAAATATTTTAATTGTCATCTACTTGAAAGCAAGAGGGAAGATCAAAGAATCATAAAGCCCTTTTCTGTTCTACAAATATATAATTAAAGCCAAGACACATATTAGGCAACAAGTGAATAGCTGTTGGACAAAATTTGTCCATCTGGTCCAATATTTCCTTCTTAAAATTTCTCATTCTGCGCCTTTTCTATCATGGCCTTATTCTAACACTTTTCCTAATATTAGATTCCTTTTGAGGCTCCTATACATTACTTATAATTTATGCCATTTCAGAAAGCACTTAATTCAACTTTTATTACTGTGTCCATTCTATACAATTTCCATTTTTAAACATCTCTTATATAGCAGACTAAGGGATATAGAATCATCTGGAAGAACCATTGCCTTTTCTCACTACAACATGCTGTCTCTGTAGCCCATATTCCCTAAAAATCAATTGAATAAAATGTAATGCCAGCTTCTAATATCTATAATTCTATTGTTGTTTCTCTTAGTCTTCTCATTACTAATTCATTCCTATTCTCATATTTAAGTTCTCTCTATTCTCATGTGTAATATTGCTAGATATGCATTTATTGCAATTTTCTCCCTCTCTTAATCCCAAATCAAGATCTCAATAACTCTTCTCAACTACTGATATAGACTCCAGCCAGCAGTCTAGTACCAACTCTCTTTCCCTTGTAATCGAACGTATCATTGCCAAGTATTTCTTATTAAAGCTACACTCTTCCTATATCACCATCCAACCCTGAAACATTCAGTTCTCCTTAATGGCTGCTAAAAATAATCCATGCATTTCATACCCTATCCTATCATACTGGCATAGTTTCTCACTCCTCTACTATACTAACTGTAAGATTCAGGAAAGTGTCTGAGCTTTCCTGGCTTACAACTTTGCTAATGATGCTCCTTTTACTTAGAATACCTTTCACTTGCCTGCTAAAATTCTCCAAATTCTACAAGGCTATTCATTCATTCTTTGATTTAGTTAACAAAGAGGGAACACTGATAAATAAGACAGTCATTATTCCTGACCTTACGAAGTTTCAAAATGAGGGCACAACAGAAAGTAAACAAATAATCTTATAAATAATTGCCTGCAATTGTGAGATGTGCTATGATGAACAAGTTAGAAGTAATATTTTTAAAACTATAAATAAGGTGACTAAAATGTTTTTGTTACTTTCTTTTTCTATCCCTCACAACCACAGAGATTGTGATCATTTTTCCCTCTTTCTAAATCCCACAACATATTTATATTTCAATAACACCTCAATAATATTTCCACAATATTTACCAAATTCTGGTATGCACTATATATACATACATGTATGTATATATAGTGCAATTTGAATTTACCTTCATATTTGGGGGATTGTAGCTAGCTCCTGAACATTGGTCCCTCCTCAGATGAGTTTGGTGGTCCCCATACTGGGCAATAAGATATAAAAGGGGAGACTCTAGGCTGTTTCTAGGAGAAAATTTCCTCTGTCTTAAAAAGGACAACCACAAGATTACATAGTATCCATTTCTTTTCTTCTGACCATTGATATTCAAGATGTAATGTTTGGAAGTATTGTAGACAATTAGTTACCAGAGTGAGCATAGTACCAAAATCAAGAATGACACAATAAAGAAACAAAAGAACTTCGGCTATTGATATTCAAGATGTAATGTTTGGAAGTATTGTAGACAATTAGTCACCAGAGTGAGCATAGTACCAAAATCAAGAATGACACAATAAAGAAACAAAAGAACTTCGGCTCTTCATAACACCATTGGGCTGTTGAATTAACCAGTCCTACAGTAGTCACAGACATATGTATCCTTAAACCACTTATTAAGTGACTTTAAAATTTCCCTTTTTGTTTAAGCCAGTAATTTGCAGCAAATATAATACTGATATACTACCTTACTAGATTGTAAATACTCTGAAGATGGGGAATATATTTTTTTCATCTCCATTATTTCCACAGTATCCTGCATGACAGTAGTCAGGAAAATTAAAGTTGTACTTTAACTAAAATACGAGTACATATAATTAATATCCCCCCCCCATCTCTGTGTGTTTGTGTGTTTGTGTGTGTGTGTGTGTGCGCGTGTGCACATGCATGTGTGTGTCCATGATTTTATGCATTACACAGTACCGGATAAAAGCCTCAGCTACACATCTCTGTGTGTTTGTGTGTTTGTGTGTGTGTGTGTGTGTGTGCGCGTGTGCGCATGCATGTGTGTGTCCATGATTTTATGCATTACACAGTACCGGATAAAAGCCTCAGCTACATTAGAATGTGTTCCTTATGATACCATAAAACACAGGTTGAACATTTATTAATGACAAAGAAGAAAGTATTTATTTGACATTGCTAATCTTTATTACTTTAGTAAGTAAAAGATTCATGTCTTTTCTCCATAACAGGTCATAAACAAAGCCAAATAATCTTCAATTTGAAAAAGAATTTTAAAAAAAGTGTAGTTGTCAGAGAAGTTGAAAATATCCAACCCTCTCCAGAGATGACAAAACATACAAATATTGGCAAAACACCTACTAAGAAGAGAGCCACAGGGATAAACATTTGATTTTAATCAACAACTGGCTTTAGATTAATTGGTTGCAGAGATGAATCTTTCAATCATAAATAAAAATCAAGAAAGAAGGCTTTCTATCACGGAAGTTCTTATTTCAAGTTAAATTCCCATATGGTTTATGAACTCACAGGATAAACCAACTGAAGTATATAAACCACCAACACTATTTCACTATGTGAAATTCCCTCAATGTTGATATTCTGTTTGAAAAATACAAGCATCATCTATTCCTCTAAAAAAGGAACTGAAATGCCTTTCCAAATGCCAGGTCAAATGAAGAATCAAGACTATGCATCATAAAAAATGAGGTAGGTCTGGCCTTCAACTCAAAAGGTTATGAAATATTTTGACCCAAAAGGTAATATTAAATGGAAGTACAAATGTGATTTGATTTTCTGTTGACTCAGGTGTAAATGCCATGGCCAGCAGTCAGATACTCTGGAAAGCCCTGTTTGCACTCTCTGTGTGTATTAACCTGCACCATCTATCCGCCCTATACATCTTTAAATCTCAACAGGCTCTTTTATTAAGAATATGAACAAAATTAAACATCATTTGTTATGATATCAGTGTTTGACATTTTCCAAGTTTCTTGTTTTTAGCATACTTGGACATTTCCTTTTGCCTTTTTTTCCTGCTACAAGTATCGAGTTTTTCAGAGAACCCTTATTCTATATACTGGAGTTAAATTATAAAAATAATAGTCAGCATTTACTGAATACTTACCTTGTGCCTGGAATAAACTAAGAACATCACAGACATTATCTCAATTAATCCTCATTACGATGTAGTTATTATTGTTTCTATTTCCCAGAAGTAGAAATTGGAGATTAGAGAAGTTAAATAATTAGCCTAAGTACTCACACAACTACTAAAGTAATGAAAAGGTTTGAAACCCAAGTTTCTTAGCTCTATCCAGGGAGTTTTATTGCCTCAGGTAAAAAGTGTTGCCCCAAGGCTACCTTAAACCCCCTGGTTCATCTAGATTTACTGAAGCCCTACCTGGAAAACAGATCACCTGCTGCTTACATAGAAGGCTCATTAGTCCATTTTATACTTTCAGGACATATTCTGTAATATTCATCAGGTTTTCAATATAGATATTTAAAATACATTTTAACAATTTTAATAGTTACAAAAGATAAACCACTATAGGTATACTTTATTTATTTTGTTTTATTTATTTACTTTTTAATATTTTATTGTATTTTATTTTGTCAATATACAATGTGGTTGATTATTCTGGCCAATTACTGAAACCCACTTTTATAAGGATTTATAGCACTTTGACCAAAATAAAAGAGTAAATCTTTTTTTTTTTTTTTACCATGTTCCCATTTTTCTAGAACAACTATGTCTCAGTTACCTGAATGTAACCTGAACCTAACAATTGTGGGTAGTGATTTTGACTACCAGTGCTCACAGTAAAATCACAGAGAAGAGAAATTTTGAATGGGCTGCAGACTGCGCATGTTCTTTTCAAATGCCTTAAATTTACTATAATAAACTAAAGTCAAAAGGGAGAATTACACATCCAATATATATGTCCCATATGGTTTGAAATTGACAATTATAAGCTTTGTTTTATAACATGCATGTCTCTTCCTGATTTCCATCATTTTATTATAAACAAGCATACATTTGAATTCTTATTTCATTTAAAAAATGAAAGCCTGTATCACTACATCAAATATTTTAAAAGTGTATTTAAAAGTATAAAAAATATTTATCTTTGAAATGAATTTTGCTCTAATCATAATAATTCAAGGAGCAAGCTATCATTTATTCATGTCACAAATATTTATTAATGACCCACTATAGGCAGAAAGACTGTGTTAGGTACTGAGAAGTCAAGAATTAAGACATGGATACTGACATTAGAAAGAATCTTAGAGAAACAGATATGAAGACAGAATTCCAAATAATATGCAGCACAGGTGAAGGTAGAATGCAGTGGGAGCAGACAGAGAAGGAAAGCTTTAGTGTGCCTAGGGGTGAGAGGTGGTAGAATGACAAAGGACAGTTGATACTCACTAAGCTTCAGATGATAAATAGCCAGTTACCTGGAATTCCTGCCAGAGGATCACATTCTGGGCAGAGGGACCGTGTTCACACAGAGGTATGATCGATCTCAGCTTGTCTGCAAAGTGGCAACAGTTCAATGTAGTTGCAGCATAAAGCGTAAAGATGCAGAGTGCAGGAAATGAGCTCGGACAGGTATTTAACTATGGATTTATGTATCACCCAAGTAAGTTTATAATTTTTCCATAGATGATGGTTTTCAAGCTGCATTCTGTTCAGCTCTGAAGATGCACTGAGGTACCTTAAGCTCTCCAGCAAATAATTATGAAGAAAACTCCTCTAAGACCACTGCTCTCTTTACGTCTCTGTCCCACACATTGAACTTCACATCTAATAAACTCCATGTAATTGAGATATTACATAAAATATTATTTGAAAGAGGTTTCTGCCCTCTAAAAATGGGTTGGAAAACCACTGTTATGGGCAATAGGCAGCCACTGGAGAATTTTTAACAGGGAAATGACAGGGTCAGAATTGCAGGTGAAAAGACCAAAATGTACATTTGGTGGCTGATATGGCTGAGACAGATTAGTAAGGACAGTGGCCCCATCATCCAGATGAGAAATCTGACAACCTGAAGGAAGAAACAAGGAAATGGATAAGCAGAGAAGTTTGAGAGGTAGGACTGATAGGACTTGGTAACCGCTTAGCTGTGGAGGGTGGGGAGAAAAGGAAGGTTACTGAAGGCACCTGTATTTACGGCTTCAGAAAACAGGTGGACAATGTAAGGCATAGCTTAAGAGTTGTAAGTTTGAGGTGCCTTGGGGCAGGAAGAGTAGAGAACAAGATGGACTCAGTTCTTTCCAGACTGAGTTTGAAGTTCTAGGGATATCCAGGTAAATATGATCAATATACAAAAGGATGTCAACCTTGAGATCAGGACTGAAAAATAAGCTAGGGATTCAAGGTAATTCTCTCTTCACTTTAGTGATGGAGGGTGAAGCTGCATATGGATGGTTTTTCACTGGCATGTTTTTCAGGGAGAGCAGTGATGTATTGTATCTGCTGTTTTCATTGAAGGAATGAAAATCAGCTAGAACAGATGAAAGCCCAAGGTGTTCCTACACAGCCAAGGGTAGATAAATGGATGTCTTTTTTCTCTCTACAGGCATGGATAGTGTTCTCGTGCAGGAACACTGCTTGGGGATCATTCTTGCTTCAGCCCCACTTCATGCAGGACAGCGTGACAATGTGACAGGGCTACCTGGGAGTGGAGTTTTCCTTTAATGGAAGAAGACTGGATAAATTATTTAAATTAAAAACAGGAAAAAAAATTTTCTTCCCTTTCCTATCCATACCCCTACAGTTTCTTAGAAACTACATAGTACATATATATATATAGCTGCTTAAGCTTTCTAACAGCATTATAATCATTTGTTTTTCTTCCTCCCCAACTAATCTGTTACCTCCACCAAGCCAGGTATCATAGCTTCTTACCTGTTGATTCTTCAGCCCTCTCACTCTGACTGACACAGAGTCCTCAATAAACATTTGCTGAACAAATGAAGATTTTTTTTTTTTTTTTTTTTGCACAAAGAGAAGGCAGGTCATATTTTGCTGCAACCTCAGCACAATTTTAACCTAGATAGACCTGTCGTTTAGCTGCTCACCCTCCCCATTTCTCTTCATTGGCTTGATGGTTGCTATTCTTTTGCTCTACTCCCACTCCCACCCACCCCTACTCTGCTCCTCTGGTTGCCAAGACCCATACTTTACAATGGCCTCTTTTTAAAACTTTCAGGCAATGGATGTTTCTCTCACTCACTGCCTCTAGGCTCTGCAAGAACTCAGCGAAGGCACTGACAGTCAACTCAGAGACTGCTGATTCACAGTGGAAAAGGGAAAGCTGCCTAACCAATAAGCTAGTTCAATCTACTGGGTTAAAGCCTAATCATGGTTTTGTGAGTGAGAGACTCAGAAGAGCAGGAGAGAAGAGGTGGTTTTGTTTTGCTTTGTCTTGATTTTTTTTTTTTAGAGTAGTAAGGTCATTTGACAATACTATTTATCTACTTTTTAATAAAGGTGAAAGAGTTGACCAAAAGTTACCCTGTGAACAAAATAGCAATAACTTTCTTGTTCTACCTTTGACTGCACACCTAGGGCTCCACTCACAAACACAGGCAACCATCCTAAGTGCAATTCCAATTACCTACCATCTGTAAATAATTAGTGTGCAAATAAAACATCATCTTTTCCTAAGATTCTGCTGCCTTAAATAATTACTTAACGATGAATTACAATATTACTAGGGGGCATTAGAATGACCACCTTCCTGAAATCTTTATGTGTGCCTTTCTCATATCTCTCCTTCCATATGGCACCAGACATGTTAATGCCATAAATGTAAAAATCCTGTAGTTTTTATATGTCACAGATTTTAATTTAATGACATTGATTTAAAATGACCATGAGAG
>NW_007726967.1:318320-327342 GCF_000696425.1 Galeopterus variegatus
TTTGACTGCACACCTAGGGCTCCACTCACAAACACAGGCAACCATCCTAAGTGCAATTCCAATTACCTACCATCTGTAAATAATTAGTGTGCAAATAAAACATCATCTTTTCCTAAGATTCTGCTGCCTTAAATAATTACTTAACGATGAATTACAATATTACTAGGGGGCATTAGAATGACCACCTTCCTGAAATCTTTATGTGTGCCTTTCTCATATCTCTCCTCCATATGGCACCAGACATGTTAATGCCATAAATGTAAAAATCCTGTAGTTTTTATATGTCACAGATTTTAATTTAATGACATTGATTTAAAATGACCATGAGAGTATTTTAAGACAGAGAAAAACCAGAAAAGCTACCATCATTTTGTGGCTTTAGTATTGGGTAGGTAAAAATCATTTCTATAGAATTTTTCATGAAGCTTAGTCTAGTCAGTTACACTGCAGAAGAAAGTACACTATAATATACATGGATATATCATGAAAGGAAGCAAAATGTTCTTCCTATTCATTAGAACTTTATCACCAGTTTTATGATTGTCTTGTTATAATATTGATTATCATTAAAATTTATTTCCAAACAATTACATGGTTTAAATGAACCATAATAACAATAGAATATTAAAAAATCAGATTATTAGAGAAGACTAAACAATAAAAATACTTTAATTAAACCCCAAATAATCATTAAATATCTAATTTCAGTTAATAGGTAATCACTATGTATAAGATGATTATGCTCCAAAAAATAAGTTACTTGCTAATGAGAAATGCCATTTGTTTGCTTGTTCTGAGTTATTGAAAAGCATAGATACTGAACTTAGTAGAATCTTAAGTTTGAAATAAAATCTGTTGTTTACCAATAATAGCAAAATAAAAGTGTAATGATTTCAGAACTTATTGAAGATAATTACACAGATAAGATCTTGGCTTTGATCTACTCTAAAATAACATCTTTCATGAGGATTGGGGCATTTGGCACTGATCAGATAATCCATTATATTGGGGTCATTATTATAAAATAGTGGGAGTGTTAGCCCCTTTTCTTCCTAATCAGATAAACAGAGAGATAGAAAGGCAGTAATAGAGATATTTCTAAGATAACTATCACACCATAGGCTATGTGTGAACAGGTTGGGGTGTGTGGGTATGTTTGTGTGCCGGTGTACACATGTATTGGTGAGTGTGTCGGTGTTTGTATTTATGCATTTATGTGTGTGTGCACATATGTGAAGTAAAAGACAGATCAGAGAAGTAGTTCACAGCTAAACTATGAAGCCAGTCTTCAGATGGCATAGTTGTAAATCCCAACATGACTTGGAAAGAAGCTTAAACTCAGAGACCTCGTCTTTAAATGGAATTAAAGTAGAATCTCATGAACTTGTTAGAATTAAGTGAGTAAATAAATAAAAAGTTTTAGAACACAGCCTGGTTCACAGTAGTATTATTTTATTGACTATTATTATTGAAATTCTTCTAGCCTCTATGTGTCATGAATTGCCCTAAAAAAATTGGGTCAAATGCATTGTTTAGACAACTTTTTGATACACTTTTGTTTTATATGTCACATTACTAATAACTCCATGAATGTTCTTGGTGAAATAACCTGCCTGTAATTCCATTTCTATATTTAAAAAAAAAATACTATGATGTCTGCCAATACCAGAGAATTTCAAGAATAATTAATGAATCTGGCTAAAATTTCTTACCAGGAGCATTCATAATATTATTCTAGTATTTCAATACGAGGGTGTCAAAAAGTTTGTGGAAGCATAGAATTAAAACACAAATCTTTCCATGAACTTTTTGAATACCCTTGTATTTCTTTGCCTTTATGTGTTACTTTGCATGCCTTCCAAAACAAATCAACAATGAAGCTGCTAAGTTGGGAGAGGTCTTTTTAAAGGTGTATAGGACAGAGATGAAAAACAGCAAAAAATAGGAAGACACAAGGAAGTAGATTCATCAAATAAGAAAAAAATTAAGTAAAAAGCAATACCCAGATGGTAAATTATTTTCTTTCGAATCTATTTCTTTCATGTCAACTAGAAAAAGAGCATTCCATGTCTATATATATATGTATATATATATATATATATGTATATATATGAGCATATATATATAAATATGCTCATATATAATTAGAGCTCTTAATGTGTCCCAAGATTGTCAATTTTAAAACATCAACCCTTATTTTGTTACATATCTATGTGGTGATATATAAAGATGAAAATGTCTCTATTTTAAATTCAATCAATCCCCTTTGAAGTTTTATGTTTTAAAAATATCTTCACTATCAACTTATTTTATTGTCACTTGCCTCTTCATGATGAGTCAATTCCAAATGTTTATTTGTGGCTCAGTCCTAAGTATTTAAAGAAAACATAGCTAAACAACTAAGGGAAATTGGAGACTTCTTTTTCTCAAAATTTACTAGATAGGTAACCTGAAACTTCTCTCAGAAAGCGTATCTAGATTCATGCAAAAAGATAAGGGACTTTCCACGTTCCAGAAACAGAAATGTAAGCCAATAAACTGGTGCTGACATGAACTTTGGGTTGGGGAGGAAGGTGATCACTGTGTAATTAAATGGTTTTGGGTTTGACACTCATACGGACTGCAGATAATGACAAGGTGGAGACACCTTCATCTAAGCAAGATCCTAGAACACCTGCACCTTCTGTGAAAGGCTAGGCAGAAAAATTAAATACATCTCCTCAATGTAGAAGACAAGAAAGTTATCCTGCACTCTGGGTACATAAAAGAGTTTTTTTGTTTTGTTTCATTTTTTGTTTTCTGTAACTTAATAAACAAAACAAAATTTTACTTCAGTTTAAGATTCAAATCTATAGATCCTACAGATCTTAGAAATCCTAAGCAAAGGAATTATAAAGCCTGTCCAGCAGTGGGCTACTAATAGCACAGGAGCATCTGGCAGGAATGAAGAAAAGTCAGATCTTAGGAGATTTTGAAAATTAAAATGAACTTACAATCAAAAATGGCAAAATGTATAAGGAAACAAGCCATTGTAACTGAGTGTCAGCATAGAGAATAAACAATAGGAGTAGAAACCCAAGAGCATAAGAAAATGAAAAAAGATAAACAGAAATAATATGTTTAAAATGACTAAAGGCTTAATTTTTTAAAAAAGCATAAAGGAAGATACTATGTGTAAATATAACTAGACATATAAGCAAGTTAAATATCAAATTAGACACAACTGAACAGGAAACTAGAAAACAAACAAGAGGAAATGTAGCAGAGAAATATAAAGACATTGAAAATATTAAAAAATGGTTAGGAGATGTAGATGATAGAATAAGAAAGAACAGCATTTAACAGAAGAAGAGAGAGACAGAATGAAGATAAGAAAAATGGGATAAGTTAGCATTGTTAAAGTTAAAAATAGCATAGAGATAAATCCTTAAGAAAAATGTTTTATTTGAGAAAATCTGGGACAATCTGGAGCAAACACAGACTGGGATGGTATTGCTATGTCTGAAGAATAAACGAAGGGTTGGGAGTTTTATTAGAGAGAGAAATGGTATATATTGTTTCAGAAGAAAGCTTATTGGTACCAGGAAGTTCTGGGGAGTTGACAGGCTTTGACTGATGAGTGACGGGTAGACAAAATCAGTCTTAGAGTCATGGCACGTCATTTCAGTAGCTACTAGGTAAAAACTAGTCCTTGAGTTATGTCAGGCTGTTTCAACAGATGGGTTTGCAGAAAATTTTTTTGGAGCAGGTGCTATGTGCCCCAAGTATTTTTTCCTCCTGGCCCCGAAGTTCCAAGTTTAGTTTGGGTATGACAAGAATGACCCAATTTGCATAACCAACTTTCACAGTATTTAAATAAAAATGGCTGAGCATTTTCCAGATTTGATGAAAATCATGAATCCTCAGAAGAGGATAAAATGAGATGTGAGTGTGATTACCAAAAAATAATTCCACGGCTTGGGTCATAATAATGGCCAATGACCAAAGATAATAAAAGATTTTGAAAGTAACAAGAAAGAAAAGACAGATTAACTGCTAAGGAATGAAATTATACTGATAGCACATTTCAGACTGATCAGATGATAATGGATTAATATTTTTTAAAAGGCTGAGTGACAATAAGAGTTTGCCTAGAATCTTGTGCTCAGTAGTAAATCATCGTTGTAAAATGAAAGCTAAAATAAATATATTTCAAAACAAAAACAGAGAGTCTTCCACTAACTGACCTTAACTGAGAGAGTTAAAGGAAGTACTTAAAGAATTTGGAAACTAAGCCAGAAAGTTGTGTGAAACAACAGTGAGCAAAGAAATTGCAAAGCATATCAGTAAGTGTGCATAAGCATTGTTAGTGTATGACAATAACTATGATAGTCATTATTTTTTGACACATAAAACAAGATGATTCTAAAATATTGAACAATAAGGTAGTGAGCAGAATTAATGCAATCTAAGATATTTTTATTGGTCAAGAGGCATCTAGAAATACTTTATATGCATGCCATATAGAACTATACGCTTGCCCAAATCATATTAAAAATCTCTTCAGATGACATAGTTAGGAGGTGTGTATGTGTTTATTTCAAACAAGTTAGGGAATTCAACAATGAAAATCAAAGGTCCTTGCCTTTAATATATTTACTGTTGGATGCGGGAGACATATATACAATTTCATATAACAAAATAAAAGATAAAAATCTACTTTATGCTAAAGAAATCTAAACTCTCTTGCCTACATTTTTCCATCCTTTTCCCTTTATAGCCTTGGGGGTTGGGGGGCAGAGAGTTCCAACAAACTTACATGCTTCCTAGACTTTAAAAAGCACAGTTCTGGGCTTTGCCAAAAACACATAACAGAAACAGAATCCATTATTCAGCATATGCACAGAGAGCTCTAACAAGTGTCTGCAAACTTGCCAATACATGTGCTTTATGTTAAATCCACCCCACTCAGTCTCACTTATATCTACAAAACAACTGTCTTAAAAAACAAAAGTAACCAGAAAAATGTTTTCATAGTCCCCATGCAAACTGCTTTCTGAAAAAGATAACAATCTTTGTTCCCTTACTATCAGCATATCAGTTTCTGAATACAAAAACTTGAGGTGAAAACAGGAGGACTGCACATAAAAAAAAACAAAAGAAGCCAGCCTTTAACGTTCAACCTTCCAGGGAACAATCCATCTCTACATGTAAGGAAGATAAATTCACAAGCTAACCAGAGCAATGGAAGAAGTGATTATAGGATCAGCGTTGCTGTTAAAAGAAGAAATACACCCAGCAGAATAAGGACAACAGAAAGGGAATACAGTTGTTCCTTGGTCTTTGGTTTCAGGACCCCATAGATACCAAAGTCAGCAAATGCTCAAGATCTTTTCAGTACAATTAAAAATAAAACTATGCTAAGAATAGGTCAAGAGGTATTGTTTAAAACAAAACAAGCAGAACACACTAAGATTTCTTTTCCTTAAGAAAAGGACTAAAAGGGAGAGAGAAAATGGATTTGGGAGCTTTTGACAAGTCTTTCTTTAACAGTAAGTTACTGAGTCCATAAGAAATGGACTGATATCTAAGGCTTTTAAGTATCAGGAACTGTGTCATTCAGAACATTACTACACAAGAATAACTTGGAGCTACATCAGAGCCCAATTACACCTTTTGTAAAAGCAGCAGTCTGGCTCTCTTCCTTTGCTTTGATGTATGGCCAGTCAGCACCATACATAAATAATCTATAATACTTTCCTAATTTTTTTCACAAAGCTTGAAGCCCAGGAATAAAATATGACACTTCGGAAAACATTACTTTAAATGGGTATGGTGTGTGCGTGATCATGCTTTTCTCCATCCATCCATTGGAAGATGCCTGATAATGCACATCAAAGGCTATTATAATGCATCAGTCTCAAAGTCACATTTTAAACCTTCATTGCTTGCAGTTCATACTTACTATATGATGTTAAAAGAATCCCATAAGATCGTAATATAACTGCTTAAGTTCCCAGCTATGATATCTACTGTAGCTGTGCAGAAGTTATCAGTACTTGTGAAATATCTATTATTTTGAACAATGAGTGCAGAGTATAAGGATCATCATATATGGATCATATATAACTAGTGCTCAGCAAAACTGAGTACTAGGCACATCTCAGCCATTTAAAATCTACATGATTTGGGCTTAATCCTTATATGCCTCTGTTGCCTAATCTGTAAAATGGGGGAAATGATAAATAAATGCCCTGTATATCTCACAAAGTAGATTAAGTGAAAATTAAAGGACAGAACATAATGATATTGGATTATTGACTATAAAGAGATATACTAATTACCTACCAGGGTACAGGTAGTAGATTTCTTCTACACTTTGTAGATCTTCCTCTATACATGAATCTAATAACATGATGCAACTTGCACATAAACATTTTCATTTGAAAAGACTGATTTTAAATGAAGTATAGAAACCTAAATTATTTCCAAAGTTAGATATCCAGTTTATCATATCCAAGGGAAATAATGTCAGTACAGAACTTTAAATAAATAAAACTTCCTATTTATTTTTATGCTAGATGTTAAAAATGACTTTTTATCTTTTATTCTACAAATTATGGAGATAGCACAGATAAGTTAAAAAATTATAATGGGTTGTAAATGTTTGAACTTGATTTTCTGTCTGTTTTATAATAGATGTTAAAAATGACTTTTTATCTTTTATTCTACAAATTATGGAGATAGCACAGATAAGTCAAAAAATTATAATGGGTTGTAAATGTTTGAACTTGATTTTCTGTCTGTTTTATAATTATCACTAAACTATGGTCCAGGTACTTAATCTCTGGGCCAAGATCCAGTTTCTCACTCTCTTTCTAAGAGCTTTATTGAGGTATAATTTGCATATGATAAAATTCACATGTTTAAGTGCATGGTTCTTTTCCAGTAAATGAATTCTACTAAATTTACACATTTGTGCAACTATCATCATGATTCAACTTTAGTAAATTTTCATTGCCCAAGAAATCTCTCTCATGCACATTTGCAGCCAATACCTTTTAGAAAATGTATGAATATATCATATTTGGCTTATCTAATCATCAGTTGATGGACATTTGAATTATTTCCATTTTCTGTCTATTATGAATAATGCTACAATGAACATTACAATCTAGTTTTACAGGTATATATATATGTCTATAAGTGCTTACTAAGCCTTGTGGAAATTAGTACTAAGATACACAAAGCATAAATTTAGACTTTACAGGTGCCCAATTATTGTTCTAAGGTTTCCAGAAGAGAGACAGAATTGTAGCGTGGTTAAGAGCACAGACTGTAGAGTCAGGTTCTTTGAGTTTCTGAGCCAGATCAGCATTGTACTAATTCTAATTAGGCACGTCTTTAACTTCCTTGGTTTTCTTCACTATAGAATGGGGATCATGTCAATGGTTCCTTTAAAAGCTTGTCATGAGGGTTAGATGATGCAAAACATACTTAGCACGGTGTTCACAAGATGTTAATTATAACAGCTATGCACCAGATCATCGTGAATCAACTTAAGAGAGTAGTACTGCTAATAAAACAAGATGTTTAGAAGATATCTGAATCTGTTTTACAACTAAGGGATATAAACCTCACTCTTGAGTAAGGTTTACTTACGCTATCAAGCATAAACAACACATGTTTTAAAATGGAATGTAGCAAAATACTTATTTTCTGATCTGGCCACTACCACACAGTCATTGGTGGGGAAGAAACTCTATAATAACCTCTTGCTTCAAGATAGAACATCCCTGGGTCCAAAGACAAGTAGCAGAATTAGATTTCTACCACTGAATACCCATTTTTCCTGCTATCACATCTTTGTGAATATGAGACTAAAGACAGGACAGAAGAAATGAATAAAAAAAATTAGAAGAAACAATTATGTAGCCTTTTCAGCTTAGTTTATTTATTTAACAAATATATAGTATACTTTATAGGAACAGTTCTTAATTCTTTAAAAACAGTAACTCATTTAATCTTCATTACACCCCTATGTGGTAGTATCTACATATTATCTCCTCTTTCAGATGAGATAACTGAGGCACAGAGATGTTGAGCAATATAACCAGTGTCACATAGCTAGTAAGGAAAGAACTGAGCTTTCAAACCAGGCAAACTAGCTCCAGTGTTTACATTTTTATCACTATACTATACTACTTATTTTAGTAGGAGCAGAAACGTCTCACTGAAGTAAAACATATCCTTGGAAAAGACAAGTGGAAGCATGATCAGTTTTGTTCTGCACAGAGACAAATTTCCTTATTCAATGTACTTTAAACCACAGGAAAATGTTTCACTCGGAGATGAGTGAAACAAAGCAGATCTAAATTATGTCTTACTTTTAGTTTCATCTTAAATTCTTTTATCCATTTTACACAAGTGCAATGCTGAAAAATTAAAGCTTTTCAAGTTCATAAATGAGGTTCTTCATATTCTAGAAAGAATCCCTAACCTAAACATAAGAATGTTATCTTCCTAATCAACCATTCTTTCCTCATTCTGTGAATTCCGAGTAGCAGACCCTCTGTTAAAAACGTTCCCAGTGTGAAAAATCCTTCACAATTTATGTCCCTCTTGGAAGATCAAGGTTCATATTAACATTTTTAAACTTTTAATTACACAAACACTAGGTATATACTTGTAAAAGATTAAAAATGTACAGGTAAAAGGCATGTATCTCCACAATAATGTCTATATATTTTTAGGTACAAAATGATGCTATGACAATGTAGAATTAGAATGATTAAATTAAGTTACTTAACATACCCATCCTTATTAACATTTTAAAGGCTCTGAAAAGTCCTGATGTGTAGAAACCTGACTAAATTTGTTTTACTTGGAACTTATCAATTTTTTAAATAACGGAGTCCACTTTTCCTCTGTGTGACACCTATTTACCTACATTGGTAAGTACTGCTCTAGACATCTAACCAATCCACAGCAAATTCATACAATTACTTCTTGTTCTTCCACTGAAACCTTATTCTAATAGAAC
>NW_007726967.1:327969-328549 GCF_000696425.1 Galeopterus variegatus
TCCACAGCAAATTCATACAATTACTTCTTGTTCTTCCACTGAAACCTTATTCTAATAGAACTTTTAGGTCTATGGCACAGGAAAAATGGAAGTTAATTATATGATAGCATGGGTAAGTGTAAAGATGATAATAAACAGAGTAATATGAGCTAAAGTTATCTCATTTAATGCCCAAGTCAACCTATAAGGCACCTATTTATTAATTAATCCTTATTTTACAAAAGAACAAACTGAGTAATGTGCCCAACGTACACAGCTAGTAGGACATGAAGCTGGGTTTCAAATACAAGCATCTTAAACCCAGAATCCATATTCTAATAATTACACCGAACTGCCCATTCTGTGTCTCAGGCATTCAGGTCATTTACACATGTAGAATCCCTATTAATAGAAATGAACTAGGACAGAGATAACAATTACATAAAACTACCAAGGAAAATGTAGGAATGGAAGATATGATATATTCATCATAATTTGTTTCTGTTAACACTGAAATCTTTTTGCTATTATAAAACCTTTCCACTTTTGCATGTCTCTTTTTCTCTTTACCGAGGAGTTTGATGATTAGAACATTTTTTTT
>NW_007726967.1:328818-329831 GCF_000696425.1 Galeopterus variegatus
TTTGTAAGTGAGAAGTATCCATTTCTACTGTTCTTTCTCCCTACTGCATACTTTTGCAAGTGCTAATGTTAAGTTTCTGCAAGTCAAATTATTTGATACATACCCTTTTAAAGAACAAAAAGGAAATAATGCAAAAAGTACTAGATTTAAAGAGTGTGAGAAGTTGCTAAAATACGGAATGCTGACTTCTAAAAGTTGCACACTTATGCTTTGCTCACAGAAGACAATATCAGAGTAATGAGTAAGACACATCTTCAGCTCCCTGTAGCTTCTTTATCTCTTGGTAATCTCTCTAAAGCCTCTGAATATGGAAAAAGAGCAAACTGAGCTATAGAATCTCTTTTCTTCACTCCATGCGTACTTAATGTACCATTACTTTTCTAGAGATTGAGTACTCATGAATGAAAAAGGCAGATGAGGCCCATGCTCTTCAGGACCTTATATTTGATAGGAGGGGACAGTTAACAAAGAGTAAAAGAAACATGATATTCCCGAGTGTTAAGTGCCATGAAGAAACTACAGAGGGTACCATGAGAGACAGTGTGGCTCCAGGAGGCTAAGCGTAGGAGTGGGAGTGGGAGATATGCACATGGACAGCTAAAGCTCAGGTTGGGAGGTCAGCAAAGGCCTCTCTGAAAAAGGTGACATGTGAAATGGGACTACACAAATAAAAGGAGGCAGCCATGTGCGTACTAAGTGCAAAGGCCCAAAAGCAGGAATGAGTTTGAGAAGCCCAAGGAACCCAAAGAATAACTTGTGTGGTAGAGTACTGGACAGGAGCATCAGAGACTGACATGAGATGAGTTCTGAGCCAGAAGAGACGACAGCAGAGTGATCACAAGGTAGACAGACAAGGCAAGGAGACTGAGGGAGCCCTAGTGGCAGTGGGAAGCTGATGCCACACGAGTTTTCAACATAGGATGTCATCAATCCTACTATGTTAAAAAACAAACAAATATACACCCCAAAACAATAAAACTTATTAAAGAAAACATAGGAGAAACCCTTCAGCA
>NW_007726967.1:330063-332231 GCF_000696425.1 Galeopterus variegatus
GTGCCATGAAGAAACTACAGAGGGTACCATGAGAGACAGTGTGGCTCCAGGAGGCTAAGCGTAGGAGTGGGAGTGGGAGATATGCACATGGACAGCTAAAGCTCAGGTTGGGAGGTCAGCAAAGGCCTCTCTGAAAAAGGTGACATGTGAAATGGGACTAAACAAATAAAAGGAGGCAGCCATGTGCGTACTAAGTGCAAAGGCCCAAAAGCAGGAATGAGTTTGAGAAGCCCAAGGAACCCAAAGAATAACTTGTGTGGTAGAGTACTGGACAGGAGCATCAGAGACTGACATGAGATGAGTTCTGGGCCAGAAGAGACCACAGCAGACTGATCACAAGGTAGACAGACAAGGCAAGGAGACTGAGGGAGCCCTAGTGGCAGTGGGAAGCTGATGCCACTCGAGTTTTCAACATAGGATGTCATCAATCCTACTATGTTAAAAAACAAACAAACAAGTTTTGCTGCTCTGAGGAAAATGAACTATAGGAAAGTGAGAGAAGAGGCAGAACCGAGTGAGGAATGAGTGTAAGGGCAGTCTGATCAAAAGACGAGGACAGCTGAGGTGGGAGCAGTGAAGACGGTAAAAGAAAGGGTCCAGGATATATTTTGGAGGAAGATTTGACAAAACTTGAAAGGGACAGGACATGAGGGGTGAGTAAAAAGGAGAAAGCAAGAATGATGCCCCAAGCACCTTATTCAATGGTAGAGTAATTTATTAACATGGAGGAACCTAAAGGAGAATGAGTTATGGGCCTGGGTATTGACTCTCAAGTTCTGCTTTGCACATGTTTATTCCAAGATGCCTATTAAGTCTCCAACGGAGATGATGGTGGGCTCAGGAGAGAGGTCATGGCTTAAAGATATACCTTTGGGAGTCATTTACATATAGTTGGTGTTTAAAGCGATGGGACCAGATGAGATTAGCAAGAAGATCTGGGATGGGGAGTGGAGAGAGAGAAAGGGGGAGGGAAGGAAGGAGGGAGTAAAAGAGAAAAGGCTCAGACTGAGTACTGGGGCCCTGCAACATTTAGATGTTGAGAAAGCAAGAAGGATTCAGCAAAAGCAAAACTAAACTAAACTAAACTAATAAGGGATGCCCAGTGAGGTAGAGGGGGAAATATAAATTTACCTGTTCCAGGCACAGAACCTTCACAGGTAACATACTAGCAATATTAACCAAAAAGTACTCTCTGGCATTTTCACACATCATTTCTATCAAAGGAAGCTCACTGACCTACGTCATAGAACTGCTTGTTTGCTGATTAAGGCTGGGTATAAACAATACTCCTGTGGAATAAATCCTACAGTTGTTTAGATTTGACAACAAAATCCAGCAACCCCACCTCATGAGCACACTTTCCTGAAGATTATGAATCATTGTGCCCATCTGTGCAGAAGTACAACACAATCATGAAGGTGATCTGCCTATGTCACCATCACAACTGCTGGCCTTGCTGTCACTGCGCTCCATAATTCTTCACTGTTATCATGTTCAAGATCACTCTTTGAGACAAATAAATTTAAGATAAATTTCATTCACTGTTTTATTACAGAACTGCACAATCTTGCAAAAGTTCTGGTATACATTTCTTATATTCTTCTATTTATTTCTGTAAAACAGCAGAATGCCACAGCTTGCCAATTCATTGTGTATTCCTTCTTCAGAAATTCAGGAAACTATTAGACAATATTATTCCAGTTTTTGAGCCACATTGTTTAACTCCTCACCAGTATCACATACATCCTTATTTAGTAAAACTCAATTTCTTCACTTTTATCCTCTCAATTATTTTCAACTCAAACAAACAAAAAAAAAAAACCATGTATATGTAAACATGTATTTATTATTGTCTTATCTTTTATTTTTTTCCCACTCTTCTACCAGAGTTTGAACATATCAAGGGCAGAACTGTGTCTTATTAATCTTTACATCTCCTATTTCTAGCACAGGGCCCAGTCTGAAGTTAAATAAATACTGAGTGAATTAATGAATTAAAAATCCACTAGATTGGTTCAAACTGTTCATTTTTAGTTTAACAAAAATGGTAAAGATATCAAAAACTGCTTTATTATATTTTGAATCAGATTCATAAGCTCCTCAAATTTTCATTCTTCCCTTTTATTTGGATATGTAATTTTCATAAGTATGCTAGTATAATACCAAAC
>NW_007726967.1:333638-335146 GCF_000696425.1 Galeopterus variegatus
GGAATGCATCGTCATTTTGGCACAAACTTTTCATCCTTAAATAACATGAGCATCAATCTATACGCATCTAATGCCATCTAGATAAAAAAAAGACATTGTCACAACTAAAAATAGCTTTAATAATTAAATTTTAAATTCACTGTACACTAATATAGAATGTTTATTTAACAGGCGCTCAACTACAAAATCAATACTACTCATAGGAATTCAATTCAAATAGAGTGTTTCCAAATACATTACAAAAGGATGTAACCAATTTAAAAAAACAGTGATTGTTAACATGTCAACATCTTCAGTACCTTACATTACCCAGACATCTTTTATTCTTGGTTTTAGATATAATAAATTCATTCTTCAAATCCAATAGTTGACTGATTATGGCATCTTTCAGGTTTCATCAAAATGTGGAAAAATCTAGTATCCTTATTTAACCCAAACAATAACTAGAATCCTATATAGACAGGAGGGTTGAAATTATTGTTCCAGAAGCATCAGAGCTTAAGGAACAATAAACCATATTCTTTCATACATGGAAAGATACTGAATCCAATGAAATCCTTATTGACAGCCTTTTATGATGGGAAAGTCGAAAAATTGCAACAGAAGAATTCTGATGACCTTGACTGTGCATATTTTCACTTCATTAGGAATTCACAGCTGTTAAAGGTAATGGTCCTTCTTATAGTCACATATGGNAAATCCTTATTGACAGCCTTTTATGATGGGAAAGTCGAAAAATTGCAACAGAAGAATTCTGCTGACCTTGACTGTGCATATTTTCACTTCATTAGGAATTCACAGCTGTTAAAGGTAATGGTCCTTCTTATACTCACATATGCTGTAACCAAGACTATCCCTGAATTATGAATGAGTTTTATGCACCACAAATCAATTTTTAAGAAAAAAAGAACAGTGACTTAATATTTGATTTTAAATTATAATATTTCTTATGGAATTTTTTTAATAGCCAAGATTAATTTCCTACAGTCAAAATATATAAAGAGAAATTATCAAAATGTAAACTAGTTTTGTTCGTAGGAAGTGTAAACATTCTAACATGAATTCATTAATGCTGACACCTTGGAAGTGAAATCCTGCAATTTAAAAAACACCATAAATGTTCCTTAAAATATCTTGGAACCCTACAAACAAAGAAAACATTGCTGAAATTCATGATATTATTATAGTCATTTTACACTGTGGAACTGAAACATAAACCATAGATTAAAAATATGACAATTTATACAGTGGTAACTCATGTTGTGATGGTTAATCATGTTATTCATGGTCATGATTTAGAAACTTTAATATTGAAAAAGACCTAATTGTTCATTGCAACTTCTGCATACATTTTGAATAACAAATGATGTATTGGGCTTGCACCTTTCTTAGAAATACTGGTAGGTACTATACAAATTCCTGAAAATATCATGTCAAGGTGGAGCTAACCTTCTTGGGCATTTCCTGGTGTCCTGTTGTCACTGGATGCCTGCAGCATTGTTTCCCTG
>NW_007726967.1:335286-337063 GCF_000696425.1 Galeopterus variegatus
ACCTTCTTGGGCATTTCCTGGTGTCCTGTTGTCACTGGATGCCTGCAGCATTGTTTCCCTGTTTTATCATGTGGGGAGGTGGGAGTAAGTTATGGAACTTCTGTTAAAAAAAATAGAGAACTGTTTAAAATAGTATCTTTACTTTAGACTTTCTAAAACACACTGAACTGAACAAGGTGCAGGAGGTTATGAATGGGTAGGGGCATTAGTCAGTATAAAGGAACAGGATGTACTGATGGAAGTTTACATGGGTGGAAGACAGGCTGTGTCAACATAAGAACATGTATTTGGAGGAAGTGCATGTGAAAGATCACTATTGTGAGTGAAAACCTAAGACTATGTGAATATAGATTAGTCAGCCATACAAATCTTCAAGAATGTTCACTGAGCACCTATTCCTTCGGAGAACAGAATACTATAGCAAATCACTGAAAACTTTCTTGAGATTAACACTGATTCATAACTCAATACTGTCTTAATATTCCTGACTGTTGAGTTAACATCAACATATTAGGACCAGCCCTAGGGACAGTAAACAAGAAGAGAAGAGGCAGTCATCCATGTCACAGAAACTGACATAAACACCCAAGTAGAGTGGTGGTGTACAGCAGCATCTGGAAATGAGAGACCATCAAATATTTGAAGGGATGCCTTTCTCAGGAAACCTAACCCTGTTGAATGAGATGCCAATGGGCTGAGCCGATCTCAGAGAAATGTACCATGAGGTCACATGAACCAGCTACACTAAATACGAGTGACAATGGAGGTGCTAAAGCACAGGCTAAGTGATCTCTTGGTAGTGATACTACAAGGATTCTAAGTTCCAGAGGGCCATGGAGCTCATTGCCTGTGAGGTCATGCTCAACCCAGAAATGCTAGATTGTTGGTCCTAGAGTGTGTGGCCCCTCATTCCTGCCTTACACCTCTGGTGACATGTTCCCCAAATACTGCAGTTGCTGTACTTGAGGCTTGTCCAAACGAGCTATGAATAAAGGGATAAGAGCTTAAATCATTCAGCTTACTCAATTATTCACTTGTTTTTTCATTAACTACTTATTGACCACTATGTTGTATCTGTACTGGGTATGCAGAAATGAATAAGAAAGTCCCCTTCCTCAGGAGCTCAAAAGAACCAGCCTGGGATGGGATTTGAGAAAGGGCACAGTTTTCTCAGCTTCTTGCTGTTTCCCGTGTTATTAGTGATTTTTCTTAATGATAATAACATTAAATTTTAACAGAGAAAAGCAAAATTATACATTTGAATAATCTCAAGGCACTCAAATTCATCATTCATTAATTCATGAATACATTCAACAAATACCCATTAAGCACTGACTATGTGCTAGGAGCCCTTCTCATTGTTGGGAATATGAGAATGAATAAAATGCCCAGAATCCCTGCTTGTACTTTTATACATAAACATCGATTACAGAAAATATTTACATAAATAATGAATTATAAAGTTTGAATGTAAAATACTAATGTAAAAATAACAATCTAATAAATAGCATTATGCGGGCACTATTTAGTTATTTCTCAGTATTAATTTAATGATAAAATGCTTAACAAAATCAACAGTCAAAAATAAGGAAAGCAATTAAATTTTCCAATCACATTTCACATTAACTCTAAATTGAATACCTCAACAGCGTTGACAAATATCAAAGATTTATAAAAGTAGAAAAGAAAAAAATTGGTAAAAATTATGCTCTCTATATTAATACTTCTGAAGGAATTTACATACCTCTCTTTTCCCCTTCATCTAAAAGCATCTTTA
>NW_007726967.1:337348-341504 GCF_000696425.1 Galeopterus variegatus
GGAATTTACATACCTCTCTTTTCCCCTTCATCTAAAAGCATCTTTATGCCCCCCCAATATTAATACTTCTGAAGGAATTTACATACCTCTCTTTTCCCCTTCATCTAAAAGCATCTTTATGCCCCCCCAATATTAATACTTCTGAAGGAATTTACATACCTCTCTTTTCCCCTTCATCTAAAAGCATCTTTACACCCCCCCAAAAAACACACAGAAAAGCCACTTATTAAAAAACAAACAAATAAACAAAAAAACCTACAGACCTATGAAAGAGAATATAGATTTAGAGACTTTTCTCTTGAACACTGTCTCACTCTTCATACCAAGACACTGAAAAATGGTAGTAGAAGTATGGTTTCCATAGTCAGAGTCACTAGCTGTATAACCCTAGGCAAGGTACTTACTTCCATGTGCCTCTCTTTTCTCATCTCTGAAAAGAAGGTTAAAAAAAATGTCCTAGCTTCATAGGGTAAATGAGAGAATTAAATGAGCTAATACATGGAAAGGATTTAACACTTTTTAAAGCACATAATAGGTACTTACAAATGTTTGCTATTGTTTCTGTTACTAAGTTGGAAGAGCTTAACAATGTACGTCAGATCTTTACTGACAGAAGGCTCTTAGGACACGTTGAATGAAGAATTCTGAACCAAGAACTTAAGAGTCCTCATTGATCTAGGTGTCAAACACTCTCTGGGCAATACAGGAGCAGACCAAGCTACAGCAGTTGGCGCCCAAATATTCTTCCTCACAGTGAAGCACAAAAGCCAAATTCTAGTGCACTGCCAGAATTCCTCAGCTTCGTAATTACCACCACTTTTTCCTTTTTGACAGTATAGATTCTGTTCTGCTGCTTGGCTGAGATTGTCTGGCTTTGCACAGTGGAAAAAAACTATTACTAAACCATTCCAGCCATAACTTGTGATCTTGTTCAGCAACAGAGCTTTTCTGCCAACTACAAGCTGAACAATTCCTTTTTCATTCCCCTCATGTACTCATATTCTAGACACAGTCTCAGGCAATGCTAACCAAACCAAAGTGGAAAAGGTTTGAAAATTATCTGGTATTTCAATTATCCAGATCATTATTCCCCATTTTAGAAGGAAAATGTCTAAACTTTATGCTTGACATTGGCTATAGGGAAATAACAGAAGATGATTTGAATTTGTTAGAGTACCAACCTGAATTCTTGACCAACGTGCATTTACAATTTTGGCCTTTGCAGAATTAATCAACTTCTACAATCTGTTTTGATAACTCCACCATGGGCATTTGCTTATCCTTCCAACAAGATGCAAAAAAGCCCACACTATAAGAACAGAATGTTGAATAGATTGTTCAGGAATCATGATAGGTTTTACACTGAACTTGCCACATTATCTCATCTCCCTTATCATTAGTGGCACACATTTGTAAAATCCATGACGAGCACAGGGTCATAATCTGGTTATAGAAGAAAAAGGATGTCTCTGCATTAAGCCATCAGATTTATCTAGGAATAAGACATACATGCATACAAATATCTATCAATTGAATCCATGTGTGTCAAAGTGCTTTGCTAAGAAAAGCTCTATTCAGATGCTAATCATTATCCAACTGGCTGCACTAAAAGTTCCTTTAGGGAAGTGATAACCTTTTACTCGTGTTTATAACGCCAACCTCTGAGAATCAAAGATGTATTTATTGGCTAAACACAATTAAAGCTCAGCTCTTAGGCTAAGTAGCAGAGGGTTACTGGAATCCTAGTCCAGATCTCTTAAATGATCCAAATGCCTGGATATAAAGAATTGTAATGCAGGTTCAGTCTCATTTTTAGTGGCCATCATCTAAATGATGTGTTGCCTTAAAGAAAAAGTATTTATCAAGTGTTAGCATATAACTATGCTGTTGAAATTGCTCAAAGAGCCTCAGAAAAGCCTACAATACAAAAATTTTTTAATTGAATTTAATTATATAATAGGTCATATATATATATATAAATCAATTATATAAATTAAATAAGATATTAAATTTTTGGATTATGTTTTAGTTATTTTGTTCCAAATGGAAGCCTACATGTAAATTATTTGGTAATGTCTTTGTAGGGTTTAAGTCACGAATTTTAGTAATATGCTTAAAGAATTATTTTTTAAAAATACAAAGCATGACCTTCCATAGGACAAAATAATACAGTTCAAGTTTGAGAAGGAAGAAAACAGAAAAATAAATTGACAAACTTTCAAGTTTAAACTAATTTCAACTTAAGTGCTACCAATAGGGCCATGACCAGCTCTGACTATAAAATCTAAGATTTCTCATTTATAAAATACCACTCCTAATTTTAATTGTGCATTCTATGATTATTTAGAAAATCAGCAATTAAATAATCAAACATTATTCTTGCTTTAAAATACATGGTTAATCATCACTAGGCCTCCTTTACTTCACTTAAATTTGGGCAAGATGCACTATAGCCACGCTTCATGTGTAAATTCCTAGGCAAATAATTGCATTGTATGTCCATCAATTTCTGCTAAACTGCTAACTGTAATCTTCACGAAGTATACACAATGCTATATGCCTTTGCCCAATAACAGTCTGCATCACAGAAAATAGTAGAGTTAGAGTGACTTCTTAACTAATCCATCACTTCAGTAAATTGCAAATGTCAGTTTCCAGGATCAAAATATGATGATGTCATCTGACTGCTCTAATTCAAGGAAATGTATGCATTAATAATCACACTAAAGAGGACTTTAAGGATTTGCAGAAGTAACAGTATATGCATATTTTACTAAATAATGTAATAAAACTACATTTATTAGCATTTTAGAACACAAAGTAGCATATTTTCAAAAAGAATCAAATCAAGTAGTGCGGGCACAGCACTGAGGGTTGCGATCCCGTTGCTGGTCCGGTCCGGTACGGGTGCGACACTGAGGGTTGCGATCCGTTGCTGGACAAAAAAAAAGAAAAAAAAAAAAAAAAGAAACTTCTCTTAGCTTTAAAGTACATTTAAACTCTAATAAATATTGCCTAAAAATTAAAAATCCATGATGCCACATTAGGCACTCAGAGTTTAAATAAAGGAAAGGTGCAGTTTTGATATAGAATAATTTAAGGTAGTATTTAATTTGGGCCAGTTACATATGTAGCATAAGGTAATTTGTCTTATTCAGCTGGCACTAGCAAACAGAGGTCCACTGATGCAGAAAACCTCCCCCACCACAAATTTAGACATTAAATGGTAAGGAGCTGCTTTTCTACCTGCCTTTGCAGAACAATGCTTCAAGGTGCTAAAATGGGCCGTGAAGAGTGCCACACACATCTGAGATTAAACTGTGGCAGAACCACCTGAAACTAAATATCCTTATTTACGGAATGTAGGCAGTAAGGTGAGACAAGCCTCAGGACTAAATAGACTAGCACTTCAGGGAGGCCTGAGGATTTGGAAAGCTAAGTGCAGTATAAAAAGTCACTCTGGGACTATGGGAACAGAATTGAATCAGTGGCAGCTTTCTGCAAAGTTTAAACTATTATTCCAGGAACAGACCAGATAAATGGAAAAGAAAATGGAGTGAAGATTTCCAGCTAATAAAAATGGCATTTTTAGTTTTACTTCTCAGTCTTTTAATTGCATGAGTAATGTAGAATAAACACACACATCATTCACACATATCTAATTCTCAATAAAACATTTTTTTAAAATTAATGAAGTAATTCAGATTCCATCTAGAGAAAGAAGGGAATAATTTGATAAGACATGCATTATTTTGAGGCTTACTTTCAAGCCCGTATTATTGTTTTTTAAACCTTGAAACTTTTCATTGTCTGAAAGCTTGGTTAAATGGCTCTTGATCCCAAGGTCTTCATATCTGTTTCTACAATAATTTGGCAAAGATCTTCGAATAATTTGAAAAGAGAAGCCAAGTGAAGCAACTAAATAAAGAATGTACTTTTTTTTTTTCTAATTTTAGAAAGTAGATTAGAGGTTACCAGGTACTGGGGGGGGGGAGCGGGGAGGAAATAGGGAGTTATTACTTAATGATTAGAATGTTTTTGCTTGGAGAGATGAAAAAGTTTTGGAAACAGATAGTGGTGATGGTTCCACAACATTGTGACTGTAACTTATGCCACTGAATTTTCACTAAAAAAAGTAGGTAAAACAGTAAATTTT
>NW_007726967.1:342262-355756 GCF_000696425.1 Galeopterus variegatus
TTTTTTTTTTTTTTTTTTTTTTTTAGTTTAAGACAAATAGTTTAAAAGCTATGTAATTAGATGTTAGTCTCAGCCCTGCTACAACCGACATGCTACTCTTAGCAGGTCATTTACTCCCTACTCAGTTTCTGAATTTCTAAACTATTAAAAGAATCCCAATTACTATTGTGAGCTATTGGAACGATAAATAGAAGATAAAACTAAAAACACTTTGAGAAAGTATTTGAAATATGTGATGGTATACATAATGTATCAATTCAGAGTCTTTTGGGTGAAAATAAGAGAAGATAACCCAAAGTGACTTAAACAAAAAAGAGAAACTTCTCATCAAACTGGCATAGTAAGCACATGTATTAGTGCATCCAATGCTACTCCAAACACAGGTGTGATTGGTAAAGCATAAACAAACAAAAAAAACAAAATTTAAAACAAAAGAAGAGCAGAGCTCCACAATTAGAGAGTATCTCTACAGAATAGAATCTGAGCACAAAATGAGACGTGGTGAGCAGGACTTAAGCAAGGCGGATTATCCTTCAGAGGTGGTGGCTGCTGAATGTTCAGACAACTCTTTTGGGGTAACAGAAACTGAAAGGGCTTAAAACTATACTGAGGATTTGAGTCAGACTCACAGTTCAAGGCTGAAAAAAAGTCTGCTGCAAACCTTCATATGGTTCTATGGGCTTAGGGCTATAGAACATCAAGAACACTTTTTAGAGCAGGAAAGAAGAAACTGACCCATCTGTCTAATAGCTGAGTGATTGGTTCAACTCTGTCAGCAATAGCACATGGGGAAATACCTGGTTCTAAACTGAAGGGGTCTGGGCCAGGGGCCAGGCTGAGGCAACCACTAAGCACCAGATGGAGAGAGGTAAACACAGAAGAATGGTTTCAGGTTGGTGACTAAAGTGACCTTACGTGATAAATTTAAAACAAACAAACAAACAAAAAAAACTTTTAATGTAATAGTTATGTATCTATTTTAATACTATTCAGAAAACAACAACCAGTTTATCATCAGTGATGGAATTCTTCCTTTTAAAAAATATATTTAAATTAAAATTAGCCAATAGAAAAAAGTGTGTAAAAATTCAGGTGATAAGTCAATGTGACAAAAACATATGTCTGATATATAAATGACTAATGTGTGGGAAATGTTTTTTTTTTTTTTTTTTTAGTTTAAGACAAATAGTTTAAAAGCTATGTAATTAGATGTTAGTCTCAGCCCTGCTACAACCGACATGCTACTCTTAGCAGGTCATTTACTCCCTACTCAGTTTCTGAATTTCTAAACTATTAAAAGAATCCCAATTACTATTGTGAGCTATTGGAACGATAAATAGAAGATAAAACTAAAAACACTTTGAGAAAGTATTTGAAATATGTGATGGTATACATAATGTATCAATTCAGAGTCTTTTGGGTGAAAATAAGAGAAGATAACCCAAAGTGACTTAAACAAAAAAGAGAAACTTCTCATCAAACTGGCATAGTAAGCACATGTATTAGTGCATCCAATGCTACTCCAAACACAGGTGTGATTGGTAAAGCATAAACAAACAAAAAAACAAAATTTAAAAGAAAAGAAGAGCAGAGCTCCACAATTAGAGAGTATCTCTACAGAATAGAATCAGAGCACAAAATGAGACGTGGTGAGCAGGACTTAAGCAAGGCGGATTATCCTTCAGAGGTGGTGGCTGCTGAATGTTCAGACAACTCTTTTGGGGTAACAGAAACTGAAAGGGCTTAAAACTATACTGAGGATTTGAGTCAGACTCACAGTTCAAGGCTGAAAAAAAGTCTGCTGCGAACCTTCATATGGTTCTATGGGCTTAGGGCTATAGAACATCAAGAACACTTCTTAGAGCAGGAAAGAAGAAACTGACCCATCTGTCTAATAGCTGAGTGATTGGTTCAACTCTGTCAGCAATAGCGCATGGGGAAATACCTGGTTCTAAACTGAAGGGGTCTGGGCCAGGGGCCAGGCTGAGGCAACCACTAAGCACCAGATGGAGAGAGGTAAACACAGAGTGAGTGAGCAAAACATAAGCAACAATAAACTCACAAAATGATGATGCATAGTAAGAAATCAAATGCTAATCTAGGTAACAAAATCAACTGAAACAAAAAGTCACTCCAAGTAAAACTGTTCTACAGCATGTGATATCATGTTCTAGAGCATCATGACAAAATCGTTAACATAATTATATTTGTTTAAAGAGATATAGGAAAGCAAACTTTCTCTAAGGAAAGAACAGGAAATGATTAAACAAAATGAGAGGTAAAATTTATTAATATTTTGTCTTGTGAAAAAGAGGGAAATAAACCACTGAGTAACATTATACTTTATTAAAGAAATTCATATTTCAGTAACTATATTCAAAATTTAAAGGAAACCATCACAGTAATAAAAATATAACCTGTCAGGTTACTCTTTGGGTGGAAAGCAAAATTTATGTTTATATTCAAATGTTTTGCAAGGTTACATTTATGTGTAACTTATCCAGTGGTTTTGAACTTAAAATTGGGGTAAAAGGAAAGAATCAGCAACTATAGCTTCCAAACTAGAAAAGGAAAAAGCATAGCATAGAAAACTTTATCTGTCAAGATAAAGGCAAGAAAGAAAGAACAACAGGAAAAGAAAAAAGAAAAACAGTAGGCATAAAACACAAAATAAGATTGTAGTAATGAGTCTAAACATATTACAATAACGGCAAGTGTACTTGGATTAAAATATAAATTATATTATCATTTTTTAAAAGGCTCTAACCTGATGTTTTTATTTTAAATTTTTATTTATTATTAGCACATTCATTTTTACACATTGTGATATTTCTTTATGTCCTTTGCCGAACCCCTATCATTTCCCTAATCCCCCCTCCTTCCCACACATCTCTAGTATCATTAGGTTTGTTTTCTCCTTCTGAAAGTTCAACATATTGAAAGCTGCACCAAAAATTTAAGAAAAGATTAAAAGTGAAGAAACTTAAATAATAAATACCAAATTTGGTATTTTGTTTACATCCAGGGACCAAGGAAAAGAGAAAGTAGAGTGGAATTAGAGGGGCTTACGCAGGGAATGTAAATTGTGTTTGTGTTATTTTGTTTGTTGTAAAATTTTTAACATCGATTATATAAAATGTTTGCTTTGTTAAAGTTAGGCAGTGAATACAAAGGAGTTGATTATCCCATTCTCTGCAATTTCTGTATGGCTGAAATATTTCATTATATCAAATAAAATAAAATAAGGATTCCTTAAAAAAAAAGCAAAATTAAGAAGAAAAGCAAAAAAAAATACCTAAATGGTTCAAAATTAATAAAAGTTTCAAAGATAAGGCTAACTTGAAAAACAGTTTGGTCTGTAGGTTTTACAGTACAATCAGGCTCTGGTTTCTTGAAAATTGTGCAGCTCTTCCTTCAAGTGTTTTAACTTTACCCTCAGGTGGGGTCTTGTCCAAAGCTCACACTCTTGCACCACATCATACAGATGAAGTTCAGGTACCTTAGGAAGGGAAAGAAAACCTCTCCCATAAAATTCAGCAGGTGCCTTCTCACATCTCACAAGCCCAAATCAAGACCATGTACCTGAACCAATTCCCATAGCCAATGGATCAAAATAAATAGATTTTTAAAAAGATCAAAGTGTAGAATATTTGTTTCAAGATGGATAGATAGATAGATAGATAGATAAAATTAAAAGTCATAAAAAGGCTGTCCTACATTTCAATGGCTAGTTCTAAGGGGTCATAGCCAAGTAATTGCTAACTTGAGAATAAAACCGTCTTGAACTTACATGAGAACACTTAAAGTTTCACAATAATTGCCCTTCCTTTGCCTTGCTGTGAAGATCTCAACCTGAAAATGTGCTTACAAAAATATTACATTTTTTTTTCCTTTTTGTCTTTTTTCCTGACCGGCAACAGAATCGCAACCCTCGGTGTCGCGCCTGCACCGTGCTCAACCAGTGAGCTGACCAGTCTCTATATGGGATCCGAACCCTCGGCGGAAGCACCGCCGCGCTCCCAAGCGCCGCACTCTACCGAGTGCGCCACCGGGCTGGCCCAAAAATATTACATTTTTGACAGGAAATATATTAGGCAAATTTTAATGGTAAAAACATTAAGAGTATAAGTTGCAAAACTAAATTTTTCTAAATAGGACAGTGTAGAGATAAAGCAGTATTAGAGATTCAAAACTCTTTAAAGTATTTATATGAAAGACATGTAGACTATTTGGTCAAAAGAAGATTCATATAGAAAAATTACAAGTTCACATTAAGATGTTTTGGTAAAAAAAAATGATTTCTCAAGTTGGTAATTAAAATAGGAAATCACAAATGAAGTAAATTACATCTTAGGTTTTTGCATCTGTTAAAGAGGTTAGCTTCAAATATTGCTAGTTTTTTCCATCCACCCGTGCCAAGACACAAACACTGGGTTGCAGTAGGGAAATAGGGGTTTATTTACAAGGCCAAGTGTTTGGAGCAGGGGTACCTAATGCTGAAAAACCTCAAGCTCCTTGAAAGTTTACAAGAAAGAAAAAAACTTGTGGGCTGGGGTTGGGGTTTGGGGTTGGGGTTGGGTGAGTAGAAACATCCTGTGGATGTTTCCGATTGGTTGAATCTCAGAAGACAAAGGAAGAGTTCTGGGACCCTGTCCATTAGTTTTCAGGATCCCATCAGTCTGTTATCCATGTAGTTCATATTTGGCCAACATTTTCATCTGGTGGGAAAACTTGAGTCTCCTTCCCTGTAAAAACATCTCAAGGATACATATCAAGATAGTGTCTTTGATCTTTGGAGTCTAGCGACTGCCTCCTCATTGCTTAGGCTTCATCCCATATGCTCAGCTGTTTCTTTGTACTCCCTCCCTTGATTACTAGTCATAAAACCCAGCTCCCTAATAGTTAGTTGGAGAGCCCAGTTCCCATATTTTAAATCACTTTAATTTGGGGGACCAAGACCACAGCTTGCTTTCCTCCAAATTTTTTAGAGGCTTTATCCAGGAGGGAGTACCCTCTCGGTTTCATTATCTCATGTTATTCTAGAAAACAGAGTAATATATCTTTAGAAATTAGCATTTAGCACTGTGATTATGGAATATTACATGGCAGTCATGCTAATACAGTGTTCATAATAAAACAAAATACTTCCAGATGTCCTATAAAATAACAACCATTATTATGAGAATCCAAAGTCATTTATTAGCTGAGATATGTACATTGTCTCAATGTAAACAACAAATTATTGTCTTCCTAGGGATGGGTCATGAGCAGAGTGGGAAGCAAAGAAAAAGGAAAGATAAATAATGTGTAGAACAGTTATATTTCAAATTGCTTTTAAAATAAATCACTGCAAAAGATTACTGTTCCATCCATTGCCAAAAGCCTAACTTCTTGAAGTCACAATATAATTTTGTTCACTATAATTCATACACTTCTTATAAATGTAATATATCATTTGATGCATTATCTGTCAAGCAAAACAATCACTGCAAAAGATTACTGTTCCATCCATTGCCAAAAGCCTAACTTCTTGAAGTCACAATATGATTTTGTTCACTATAATTCATACACTTCTTATAAATGTAATATATCATTTGATGCATTATCTGTCAAGCAAAACAAAAACAAATTACTAGGTAATTTGTAGCATTTTACAACTTGGTTGCATCAACCTTCAATTCAATCAAGAGTATTTAGTAAGCATCCACTGTGTAGATACTGTTCCTATTGCTCTAAGAATTATTCTATATTTCATTTTCCAGACCTAAAATCATGTTTTTCATGTTAATAAGTAGAGTATTTTCATCTGAAATTTATGATTGAAAGAGAGTGTTTTGGAAGCAATATATAGACGTCAACTAAGATAAGTTTGTTACCAAAATTTATGGAAGGGTAGTATGACACCATGTATGGCAAAACCATAATATAGCATAATGTCTTACTTATTCTAGTTTATCTTCTCAGAAATTTTGATGGTGAAAGTGATAGATGTCCAAAATACCACACAAAGATTCAAGCCATTGTACTGCACAAAAAATAAAGCCTATGACAGCTATCCAAGGCTTTTATCTTATACATCAAATGGAAATGTAAGCTACTTTTGCAAAGCTGTTTTAGCATGTCTCTAAGAGAAGATACCATTTTAAAACTTATATCTTTAATTTGTATCTTTGAAGATTCAAGGGAATGAATTCTAAGCATTTTTATGAATTTTAACTTACAACACTATTAATATCTATGAGTTTACTATTTAAAATTACTCTTACTATGGTATTATAAGTCAATTCTTATAGTACTGAAAATGAAAATCAACCAACACTACTTACATATCCAACTTAGACTATACATGTGGTTATGAGAAAAAAGAAAGTAATTATACAGATAATTCAGAAAACAAAATAAATGATAGGATAAACTATTTATTTGTACCTCAACCCACAAAACCAGCTATTGAATTTATTAAATTAAATAAAACCCATCTTATACTTCATTTTATAAAGTGTAATTTTTAGGGACAGAGAGTTCTAAAAACATTTTGAAATAAGATATATTGTCCATTAATCATAAATAAGTTAGGATTATATCCATTTATAAAAATATTTATATAATCTTTAATTCATTAATTGTAGCAAGTGAAGAAAGAGGGATATATAGGATACACATGTACAAGGGTATTCAGATAGTTCATAGAAATATTTGTATTATCTTCTAATTCTATTTTACCATGAACTTTTTGAGGTACCCTCATATATTTTCTTAGAATTCTCTGCAAACCAAGGACTTACTGTAATAAAGATATATACCACACTATTATTGAACTAGCATTAGAATAGTCTGGAATGCTATTAGATTAAATCTAAAAAACACAAAATCAGAGAATCTTTCTTTATTGTGGACTACTATATACCAGAACTGTGATAAATGATTATGAGTAACTGATATATATATTCATTTTTGTAATAATAATAATAATAACAATGATAATAATAATAATAATAATAATAATAATAATAATAATAATAATAATAATAATAATAATAATAATAATAATAATAATAATAATAATAATAATAATAATAATAATAATAATAATAATAATAATAATAATAATAATAATAATAATAATAATAATAATAATAATAATAATAATAATAATAATAATAATAATAATAATAATAATAATAATAATAATAATAATAATAATAATAATAATAATAATAATAATAATAATAATAATAATAATAATAATAATAATAATAATAATAATAATAATAATAATAATAATAATAATAATAATAATAATAATAATAATAATAATAATAATAATAATAATAATAATAATAATAATAATAATAATAATAATAATAATAATAATAATAGCAGCTAATTCTTACTCAATACTTACTCTTCATGAGCCAGGAGCCTGACTTTATAGTCAAGATGTCACTCTACCTCACCACAGTCATTTAATAAGTTCCTTCTCCATTTTACGATTATAGTAATTGGAACTTGAGAGATGACATTTCTAGAAGCAGCCACACAGTGATATGAACCAGATCTATTTAACTTCAAAGTCCTCAAATAATTTAGTTCAAGTGTCAATCACATCTGCTAAGAATTTTAGCTATTTTGGCTACATCTCAAAAGTCTGTAGTGTTCTAAAAGAAGTAAAACTCTCTAAAACTTGAACATCAAAATAGTCTTTACAGAACAAGTATAAAATATTATCAGCCACAACAGAATAAGTATAAAATAAAATATTTATTAAGGAATTCTTCCTGACAAAATACTTGTGGAGAACACAAAAATAAGGCAAACCTCCCTCAAGTTGTTCACTATTTCTTAGTGAGACAAGTCAAGTGCACACACAACTTTAGGACACAGAGGGACTGTGGATTAGTCCATTTCTGTCCATAACAGAATATCTCTAACTGGGCAATTTATAAAAAAATAAAATTTTATTTCTTACAGTTTTGGAGAATGAGATGTCCATGGTCCAGGGGGGGCACATCTGGTGAGGGCCTTCTCCCAGGTGGAAACTCTCTACACAGTCTCGTGGTGACCAAGGTATCACATGGTGAGAAAATGGCATGAGAAAGAGAGCTAATCTTCTCACTTGCCCTCCTTATAAAGCCATCAGAACCACACCCATTACTCCATGAGTGGATCAATCCATTCACAAGGGCACAGTCCTCACAATCTAATCACCTCTTAAAGGCTTCACCTTTCAAATACCAAAATTGGATTTTCCACCCTCTTAACTATGTTACAATAAAAGTCAAGTTTCCAATGAACTTTTAGGGGACATATTTAACTCATACAAGACTGGATGGGTGCAGCAAGGTAGGCTCAAATTGTGATGGGTATTAACAAGAAAGAAATGAGTGAACTGGGGAGGAATCAAAAACATGAGCTGCATCTTGAAGGATCAAGTTGGGGAGAGGTTGGAGATGAATCCTTGTTAAGATAATAGGCTATTTAATATTGTTACTTATCTTTTTAAAAATAATCTGTTGTGAGACAAACATATTCTTATAGCTAAGTATTTTCTGAAAATCATGCCTTAGGTATGGCGTAAAAACAGTAGCTAAAAAGCCTAATAAGAGTATCAAATGAGTCAACTAAGAATCATAGAAATGCTTTTGAGTAAAGAAGGCAGCCATAATTACTATCACCACAAATATAAAAGAAAACTCTTGGTTTTAAGCTACTTAGAAAACTACTTATTGGTTCTAAGCTAATTCTTGGTTCTAAAAACTACTTGATTCTAAAACTCTAAAACTTCTTGGTTTTAAACTACCAGAAAACGACTTCTTGGCAAGCAAATGCAGAATCCAATTTCTCTTTTGCTTGTAGCCTTTGGCCAGTTGTTCTAAAGATCACTGCCCTAAATCCATAGCCTCAGACTAAGCCTGTGGGAGGTAGTAATAAAGTTTATTAGGTCGGACATTCCTATACCTTGAGAATTTGTGGGTACTATCTTGGGAGTGTGCTAGGTTATATCAAATATTAATAGATTCTGATAATTGGAAAGAAGATAAAGGATGCTCTAGTTAAAGATGATAGCATCTGCAAAGGTGTGAAAGTGGGAGCCAATAAGGAACACTCAGAAATTAGGCATGTTCCAGGTACTTGAAGCACACATTTTTTAAGACATAAGATACATTTCAGAGTGCCTTTAAATTAGAAAGTTAAAAAGCCGTGAAAATCAGGCTAACACAGTTAATTTTTATTCTTTATTAAAATAAAAAGCTTACCCACTCAGTCCTTATAATAACCCTATAAAGTCGGTTTTATTGTTATCCCTATTTTACAGAAGATAAAATTGAAGCACAGAGAAGTTAAACAATTAAAAGTCACATTGCTAGGAAATGGTACAGCCAAGTTTCTAATCCAGGAAGTTCACTGGGACATTTCTCCATAGAAAATAACATTATTAGAACTGGGCTTTAATATGAATAACCTATGGATCCTATGTTAGATATTAGAGAGATAAAGACTGCCTTGTCGTATTATTTCAAAAAAAGAAATGAGGGAGAGAAAATGATGTATTAATTGCAGGTTGAGAGTTGATTGCTCTACATTTAATGACGAATTACTTAAATTCACAATAAAAGCTAAAATCAAGGTATATAATTTACAAATATTACTTTAGAAAATTTTTTAATATTATAATTAAAACAAAAATAAAACTATGATTTCCTTCCTTTAACTAGATTGATGAACTAGGTCTCTTGGAATAAGAGATTTTTTTAAAGCTAGAAATATTATCCATTCTTTTATTTATTATAACTGTGTATATTACATTTACAAATTAAGATAATTTCATGTACACCAATCAAAAGTAATTTTTATGTTTTATTTTTCTATGTAGAGAGTAAACTCCAAGATGACAGGGATCTCAGAAATGAAGGCAGCATGTTTAAAAGTACCTGAAACACATGTAGTCAGCTTGAAACACTAACTTGAAGCATTGAATAATACAGCTGAAGTGCTTAATGGTATGGAAATACAAGAATTTTGGGAGACAAACAAAAACTAAGGTACAGTATGTATGGAAGAATGCAAAGGTGCAGGGCGAGGGGCAGAGACTTTTTAATTTCAACCAAATAAAAACACCCTGTCCATCATTATTCAAATCAGCAAAATTTTCTTACAGTAGTGTATAGTGGCGTGTGCTCTATTCCATTCACTTAAAATTTAAATAGTAAGAAAAAGTACAGCCACTGCAATAAGAAAATACATTTTCTTCAAGCATAGAGGCAAAATTGATATATCTGCTTTGTTCCTATTTAGCATTTCAAAATCTATTGATTTTTAAGCTGTTTTAAAAATTGAGTCTTTCCTTTTCCATGGGAGAATGGCAAATACTCTGCCATTTTGTTTGAGAGAGTACTTTTGATAGACTGAAGACAACAGCTGAGCCAACCAAGTAGGTGGAAAGGCCAGGGGCTTGGATTCAGATAAGAGTTTCAGCCCCTTCTGCCGTGACCAGGACAGTCTTGGTTTCTCTATTACATCATGTATACCATGGGATCACTGGGAAGGATAAATAAGATAACATATGAAAGTAGCTTCTAGAGGACCTCCTCTGTAGAAGGCCGTTAACAGATGACTACTATTTTAGAAGAAAATACCTTGATCTTAAACATGAGATTTGAAGTCAGAAGTCAGAATTATTACTCTTGGTTGTATAAATTTCTAAATGTTTGATCATGGGCTATTCACAACTCATTTGAAATATACTTTGGTCCATTATAAAATTCAGATAATCTACTCTATGCTCATCTAAAAGAAAATTGCTTCAGCATCAAACTAGATACTCCATGTGGAGTAGAAAAGCAATATAAATGTAGTATAACTAATTTTAGACAGCATTCATAAAATACTTTTTCAAATTCAAGAATAAGGACATGAAAAAAAATTAGCATTAACTTTTCAGACTATTAATCAACTGCGTATCCTTTCACTTTCATAGACTAATTTATTACCCTGCCTTTAAATGGAATTATACAATTACTACATGACCTCTAAGATTTTTTCCCACTCTTAAGTTTTATAACTTGTGCTGTCCTCTCATGAAAACTGTTTACCCAGACTCAAAATCAGAAGTCAGGAAAACGAAGGCATTGAGTCTATCCTGTCTAGGTAACTCTCTCCAATAATAAACTCTTCCTTTCTGATGTAGAGGCTACTTGCCTTGCAAGCCTCAACTCCTATCATTTCCCACATTGTCTTATAATTTATAATTAGTCCCTGAGACATCTTTTCAAGTGGTTTTCCCTCTGACCATAAGAACTCCCTTTATTTTACCTTTTATCAAGGTACTCATCATCCTGTAGTGAAATGGCCCATTTGCATGCCTCTTTCTTTTGGTAGACACATTGCTAGACAGAGGGGCCTTTGTTCATCTTTGTGCTTTCATCGACATTGTGCTTTCATCGATTTTTCATCTGACTTTTTTCATAGACTTTTTTCACGTGCTTTGTTAAACTTTGTGCTTCGTGAGCACACAGTGCTTTACCCATAACAGATACTTAATTAGCATCAAGTCAAACAAATTTTGAAGTCAGTACAATCTTTGAAACTTCATACGATTCCGTGGAATACCTGGGACAACCTGGATCAGTTACCTAGAAGCTTACAATTGTGTGCCAGTGCTCTGAGAACCCTTCATAACAGTGAGTGAATAGCCTACAATCTGGGTGCCCAGCACTTAAGAGGTAGTTTCCATTCGACAAATGACATCACTCTAAATAATCCAGCAACCTCCAGAGATGTCTTTGTGTCAGGCAACTAAGCTTAGCTTTGGCAGTTCAACATGCTCAAATCTTGAGATTTACAAACAATTGTAATTCCAGGCTTGACACAGCTGTTTCATTCTTGACAGAATTGTTTCATTTTTAGGTCAGTTTCCAGTCATGTGCCACAAAGCAAACTCCCAGTTTCTCAGTACAAATACCAAAGTAAGCCAAAGTAAGAGAGATAAAATAAAATCTCCCCTTGTGAGTTGGCCTAACCCCTGTCACATTTAATGAAATGCCTCCCTACAAGAGACAAATGTGACTCATTGCTTCTTACCTGGTTTGCCAGGCCCTGGAAATTTTTAGAACCATCAGATGGAATGGCAGATTGTATTTTCTAAGCATGGTAACATGCGTCATACACACACACACACACACACACACACACACACGCACACATATCCCTTCTTGCATACTCCTATTAAAATGTGACATTAGAAATTCAACAAAATGTGAGGTCTTATGTTCCCTTCTCCTTAAACTTGGGTGGACCTTTGCAACTGCCTCTACCAACATAGTGCAGAAGTGATGCTGCGTGATTTCTGAGGCTAGGATATAAAGGGCAAAATGACGTCAATTTGGCTCAATCTCTGACTTGAGACACTTATTCCTGGAACCCAGCCACCATATTGTAAGGAAGCCTAGGCTACATGAAGATGCCCCATGTGGACATTTCAGCCAATTGTCATAGCAGGCCTCCACCACCAGATCTGTGAGGAAATGAGACTACAGATAATTCCTACCCCAAACATTTGAGACTTCCACCTGAGACCCACAGAAACCATAAAAGATAATAGATGATTATCACTGTTTTGAGCCACCACATTTTGGAAATGATTTGTTATACAGCAGTAGATAACAAATATAGACCTGACAAGCTGCCTAGCCTTTGGAATATCAATTTACAACTAGGCAAATTTTTATTGACAGACTATTTGAAAAATAACCACTCTGAACTTCACATTCCTACAGAAAATATTACCATTATGGAAGAAAAAGGAAAACCATTCAGAAAATACTATTCCACATTCCAACTGTTTGATAAATGTCTCTAGACTGTTTTTTAAAGACTTCCATAATATTTCCCTATCTATGTTTTCGACTATATTTCTTCAACAGTGTTTGAAGAAGATACATTGTTATTGTTGTTGTTTTGTTTTGTGTTGTGTTAGTTATTAAAATTTATTTCCTTGTCATAAAATGTGAATTCTTTTTGGTAGAAAATGCAGACTACTGTAAACCCCAGGCCCCTCAACTCCCTGTTGTCTCACAATGAAGAGAACGTAAGTTTCTTTATGTAAATCTTTGGTTCCATTCAAATTGTTTAACTCAGGAAAACACTATTCTGAAACACAGTTTTGTTCACTCAGTTTTCAGTTTTATAATTCTGTCCCCATCAGCCTTCAAACCTATGGCTCATCTTAAATGCCTCACCGCCTAGTCACCCACCAACAAGCACATCCACAGATAACTCTACAAAACCTTCCTAGAACTTGCTTATTGAAAGATTTCCACTCAAATCTGCTAAAAACCATACTCCTTAAGCCAAAATAAGACAATTTTCTCTCTCTTGATTATTCCTAACCATTTTGTATCCTTCAATTTCCCTATCCATAAAATGGGCATGATAATTACATTTAGCTCCTTTGGTTGCTATGAGGATTAAATGAAAATATTACAATTTAATAAG
>NW_007726967.1:355969-357424 GCF_000696425.1 Galeopterus variegatus
TTCTGAAACACAGTTTTGTTCACTCAGTTTTCAGTTTTATAATTCTGTCCCCATCAGCCTTCAAACCTATGGCTCATCTTAAATGCCTCACCGCCTAGTCACCCACCAACAAGCACATCCACAGATAACTCTACAAAACCTTCCTAGAACTTGCTTATTGAAAGATTTCCACTCAAATCTGCTAAAAACCATACTCCTTAAGCCAAAATAAGACAATTTTCTCTCTCTTGATTATTGCTAACCATTTTGTATCCTTCAATTTCCCTATCCATAAAATGGGCATGATAATTACATTTAGCTCCTTTGGTTTCTATGAGGATTAAATGAAAATATTACAATTTAATAAGTTGAAGTATACTTATAATTTTTGCCATTTTTATATCTTAACTTCACAATTGTATTTAATCTCTTTTTGAGCAGGTTCTTTACCTCACCCTACCACTGTGTCCAGCCAAATACTCATTACATGTAATTATCTACAATAGAGAAGTTCAGGTCATTAAACCTGCAAATTATTTATTTGAAGGAAAAAAAAAAGAAAGACATTCAAATTTGAGAGATGATTACAATTCGAAGCACAGTCACAAAATTAGAAAAAACAAGCCTCTTCCAATATTCCATGTAAAATTTATTAATTCTGACAAAATACATGCAAATTCAGGAAGCCAATTTATGATGGTGTAACTAAAACAAGAAACACAGTTTTAGAAACTAGAACTATATCTGCTAAGATAGAAGTTCAGTGAATAATCTCTTTCCCAAGAAAACTGCAGCCCTTTCTCTCAATTCAAAGAAATTCTAATTTAGTAGTTGTGCAGAAAGATATGAAACCTCCAGGAAGCAATGTTCATGAAATTGTGTTTCCTGAGTATATCATGAAGATGTCCACATTTCAAAAAAGAAGAAACCTACCCAACTAAAAGCTATCTTTAAGAAAACATTGCATTATTTTTTTTGCTATTTTATTTCCTCAAAACTGAACTAACATGCCAATCAAGTTATTGGTATTGTCTATGGGGGTGATGGTGTGCCATGGTCATCCTCTAGATCTCAATAAAAAAGTCTCTCACAAGTTTTTACATGTTTCAGAGTTTACAGCATTTGCTAGCTGAGATTTCATACGCTAGTGACTTTTCAATATGAACATTACAAAGCTTTAAACAGGGACAGATATTTGAGATAAAATACAAAAACCTTCCTGTTTGGATTTGTTCGGTAAAATTTCAAAGCACATCCTTACAACACACATTGCTTTTGTATGTATATATCACTGTATATAGTTATATGTGAATCATATTAGTGTGAACTCACAAGATGTGCAATTGTTCACCCATTTTAAACCATTTCTTGGAATTCATCCATGCTCTAAAAAAAGAATCTTTCAGCATAGGAAAAACAAATCTTTAAAAATACTCTTCGTATTAGTGTGTGTGTGTGTGTGTGTGTGTGTGTGTG
>NW_007726967.1:357955-392508 GCF_000696425.1 Galeopterus variegatus
TGTGTGTGTGTGTGTGTGTGTGTGTGTGTGTGTGTGTGTGTGTGTGGTGTATACACACACATCCTATTGATTCTGTTTGTCTGGAGATTTATTATTAGGAATTGACTTGCATGATTATGGAGGCCGGGGAGTTCCAAGATCTGCATTTGGCAAGTTAGAGACCCAGAAGTGCCAATGGTGTACTTCCAATCAGCGTCCTAAGGTCTGAGAACCAAGACAGCTAACGATATAAGTTCTAGCCTGAGAGCCAGCAGGCTCGAAACCCAGAGAGTTGATATTTCAGTTTGCATGTGAATGCAGGAAAAGACCAGTATCCCAACTCAAGCAGTCAGGTAGGAGTTCCCTCTCACTCATCTTAGGGTCAGTAAAATGACTGAATGAGGACCACCCACATTAGGGAGGGCAATCTTCTTTATTCAATATGACAATTCAAATGTTAAAGCTCATCCACAAACATTCTCACAGACACACCCAGAATAATGTTTGACCAAATATCTAGGCAAATTGACACATAAAAATAACCATGACTATGCTATTATTTAAGTGCTTGTAAATAAGTGCAAAATGGATAGTGAATTTTATGCGATATATTCTATGCTAAGCAAAGAGCACATTACCTTGGCATACAATTAATACGTGAAAGGTATATATTTTGTAAATGAATATTAACATATTCATTGTTCCTTTATACATTTTGACTGTCATTTATGCATTGACTAGAGTGGAGTTTAAGATCATAGCATCAGGATTTAAGAATGGTCCCAATTAGAAAATTACTACTTTGGGAGTTCAAGGATTTCAATTTGAATACATTAATTCTTGCCCTGAGATTATGCTTTATTCTATTTTCTACCTTACACTTCACCATACTAGTCAAAATTCTAAAGATGAACCTATAGTATTTTTATACACAGGAAAAAATGTGATTTTTCAAAAGGTCTAATTTATCTCAAAACTACCAGTTTCCAATGAAAAGTGTTCCTACCAAAGTTCTCAGGAGACAGGTGGTTGAATATTCAGTTGGGCCTACCGGTTCATCTATCTGTTGTGACTTATAAGGCTGAAATTAGAAAAGAAGAATAACAAAACAAAAAACTTCTCTCAAGTCCATTTCTTCCATGAATTCTCTTAATTTGGTGTGAATATAACCATTTGTCGAGAAGAGTAAATGTATTCTATTGGCAAATGTAGTGCCTGTACATCCATAACACCATTGAGTAGACACAGGGATGGAGAGGATCATATATTAGATTCTGCTCTAAAGGACTAATGGGTACAAAACTATGCTATCCACCCTAAGTGAATCATTGTGCAGTAGATACATGTATTGAAACAACATACTGTACCCCCAAAATACATACAAGTAAATGTTAAAAAAAAAAAATGAATGCTAGGACCTTAACTATTTTGTAGAGATTTCAAGACAGACTAAATCCTGAATGCAGACCATTTAAAGACTGCCTAAATCAAATTCTGTGTTATGTTTCATCTATGCTCTAGATTACTAAAAAACTCTCTTTAAAATCCAAGCAATCCTTTCTGAATTTTTCAAACTAATACTGAACAAACTTGTAATGTTAATTCTATGTTTATGATAAAAAGTTAGGAAATGGACCACACATTTGCAGTATAGTTTCAGCATACCTTGTGACATATGAATTTATTAGTTTCATAGAATTCATACACTTGTAGAAATAGGGGGTAAATGACATCACATTCCTCTTATTTGTATTCTGCTTGGTGAAATAATATCAGAATGAAAGCAAATTAAATGAAAATTATCTTACTTAACACATAAAAAAAAAGAGAACTTGAAGTTTTATTTTAAAAAGTAGCATTTAGGGGCCGGCCCCGTGGCGCACTCGGGAGAGTGCAGCGCTGGGAGTGCAGCGACGCTCCCACCACGGGTTCGGATCCTATATAGGACTGGCTGGTGCACTCACTGGCTGAGCACGGTGTGGGCGACACCACACCAAGGGTTGTGATCCCCTTACCGGTCACGAAAAAGACAAAAAAAAAAAGTAGCATTTAGGATTTTTCTTCCCATTATTTGCTGTAAGTTTAATATGAATTTAAACGTGTTTTGAAAATCAGGTAATACATTTTATCTCTTGAACCCATATATTTTTCTCTAAGTTTTGCGGCGACACCACACCAAGGGTTGTGATCCCCTTACCGGTCACAAAAAAGACAAAAAAAAAAAGTAGCATTTAGGATTTTTCTTCCCATTATTTGCTGTAAGTTTAATATGAATTTAAACTTGTTTTGAAAATCAGGTAATACATTTTATCTCTTGAAACCCATATATTTTTCTCTAAGTTTTCCTGTTTTTAGCTTAAAAACAATGGTATATAATTTAATTTAGGATAACCATTTTGAAAATGAGGCAAGTCAATGCTATTAAAAATCTTCTATAAAAATTTATATTTGCTTATTTTTAATTACTTATAATTAAGTATTAATATGTGACTTATGGTATATAATTTAATTTAGGATAACCATTTTGAAAATGAGGCAAGTCAATGCTATTAAAAAACTTCTATAAAAATTTATATTTGCTTATTTTTAATTACTTATAATTAAGTATTAATATGTGACTTATTTTAGTAGAAAAGGGAATACAAATTATTTGGCTTTAGGTATAAAAGACTGAAAGGCAAGTTGCTTAACTTGCTACTTCATTTCATTAAAATTAGAAAACCAAGAACCTTCAAGAATAGACCAAGGTAAAAGTGTTAGAAATCAGCAACATTAAAAAAATGGGTCAACCAAACGATTAATATTGCTATATTCACTGTAGAAATTTTCACGAAATTATATACTGTTTTATAGTTTAAGAAATGTATTTATGTACATTTCTGGTTGCTTCTCAAAATAAAACATAAGTAGGTAAGTTGTTATGATCCTTACTTCACTAAAATTAAAGTGAAACTAGGAACGGGGAGAGAATTGGCATTCAAAATTCATTGGTTCTGGATTTTGCCAGCTTCTCATGTTGAATGCACAGACTAGCTATGGAACACTGGACAAGTTATATAATCTCATTAAGCCTAGATTCCTCATAAGTAAAATGGCAACAATAACAGTTCCTACCTCAATTTATAAGAAGGAAGCTATGAGATAGTACATATAACGTAATTAGCACAGCACCTCTTTTGTTGTAGTCCTTTATTACAAAGGCTGATATCATTACCATTATCATGACCGTTATCATTATCATCCAGTTCAGTAGGAGAGCCAGGTCTGGAACTCAGGCATCCTATGTGTTGGTTCTGTCTTCTAGGCTCACTGCTCTTCTAACGACTCACTAAATTAGTCCAGCAGAAGCCTGCAGTATTGCCACAATGAAATTAGAAGCTCAAATGCAAATACCTTCAGTCAAGGCAGGAAATACTATGAAGACAACGGAGAACGTTGTAAACTATGGCCAGCTAAGAAGTATAAGTCCAAAAGCTTTCAAATTAATTTTTTTCTTGTAGGTTTGAAACTGGAATTTATTCCCCTTGCTATTTGACTTGAGTAAGAAAACGTTTCTAAACAAGCGTTTGAATTCAAAGTGCTGAAACCTTCTGGATACTAACAGTATGGGAGAGGGACAAAAGGAAACATATTCAATGGTCAGAAACCATTGTAATCAACATTCTTTAATTCACAGACTTAAAATCACAGACATTAGCTTTAACAAGTGCTCTCAACCTGATGCAAATGCCCAGGGCTCTCTGAGTGCCTATTTTCAGAGATAGAGAGATAAAGGCCAAGAATGAGAACAGTGGCAGTTCATTTCCGCAGACAAGAGGCACACTGGAAAGTGTATTATGGATTTTGTTCGTACTGCCTTTCTCCACTTGCTCTCCTCACATTTTTGTCTTGAGGTCACTACCACCAGGATTTTTTTTTTTCTTGACTCAAACAAAACAGCTCCAAAACAAAATTCACCTATGGATTTTGGGTTCCAAAATGATAGTCAATCCTCAGCCCTCATCTTGTGCAATCAGTAACGTACGACGAATTTGATCATTCCCTACTTCTTCAAATATTTCCACTAGGCTCCCTCAATTCTTCCACTTCATAACCTACTCTTTTCTTGATTTCTTTGCTAGCTCCTTCTCAATTCTGTAATCATTAACATTTGAACTTTCCCTCTAGACTCAGTAATTAGATCTCTCATCCACCTACTCTCCTCACTAAATGAAACTCATCCAGTCTCATTGATTTAAATACTATCTATACACAAATAGCTCTCTGCTTAGACCTCTCTCCTCAACTCCCGACTCATATAACAAACAGCCTACTTGTATGTCTACTTGGGTATGTAACAGGCAACTCAAACTTATCATATACAAACTGGAACTTCTATTTTCCTTCCCATAGTTTTCTTTATTCCAGTAAATGGCAACTTCATTACTACGGTTGTTTACATAAAAAAAAATTAGACCATCCCTGATTCTTCTTTTTCTCTCGACTGCCACCTCTAATCCAATAGCCAGCCTCCTGGGATATTCATTTAATTTTTTTTTTTTTTTGTCTTTTTTCGTGACCGGTAAGGGGATTGCAACCCTTGGTGTGGTGTCGCCCACACCATGCTCAGCCAGTGAGCGCACCGGCCAGTCCTATATAGGATCTGAACCCGCGGCAGGAGCGTCGCTGCGCTCCCAGCGCCGCACTCTCCCGAATGCGCCACGGGCTCAGCCCATCCATTTAAATTTTAACTAGAATTTAGCCACTTTTCAAAACATGCACCTCTGTATATTGGCAGATTATATAGCAAACCCTTGAACAACATGGGTATGGACTTAAGAATGCATGACATACCTAACAAAACAGTTAAGTAGCCTACCTAACAGTAGGCTATTAGGAGGTTATTATTAGTTAAGAAGTTAAGTACTATACTACTTAAATGGCACCCCCACAGAGTTTAGGGGTGCAGTGCAGCAAGGCCACTACCTGGGGGAAAGAACTTCAAAAGTAATATGCAGACTTACAGATTTATGACTGTACAGGGTCAGCATCCATAACCCCCACATCGTTCAAGAGTATATAGCCACAAATTCTTTGAGAATTCTTCATCAAGAGATGAGGTTTAAATTCCCTACCCTGGAATTTGGGTTGGTTCTGTGACGGCTACGACCAGTAGAATATGACAGAAGTTTCTAAACCCAGGTCTTAAGACACTGACAGCTACCACTTCTGGTCTATTGAGATACTTGCCCTTGAAGTCATAAACTGCTATGGAAACAGTCTGAATACCATGCTGGCAAGACCATGTGGGTAAGCCCTTAGACTACATGGAGGAGAGGGGGACTCCACTAAGCCCAGCCTTCAAAATGTCCCTGCCAAGGCATCAGGCATGTGTGTGAAGGTGTCTTGGAGTCTCCGGACAAGCCACCAGATGAATACCTCCAAATGACCCTAGTTAGCTCCTTACGAAGCAGAATTGCCCCACTGATGCCCTGTGTATGTCCTTGACCCACAAAAGTGTGACACAAAATGAAATAGTTGTTGTTATAAGTCACCAAGTTCTGGGGTAGTTTTTTCCCAAAGTAATAGATAATCAGATCGTCCTCTTACAAAGTAACATCACCCCTCTCTTGGGTGACTTTAAAGACTTCTAACTTATCTCTGATCTCCTTGACTACAATCTTTACCTTTAAATTCTTCTCTTCACAAAGCAGAGTATTCCTTTAAAAATATGGCACTTCTTTGCTCAAAATACTCCGATGAATTCCTGTCTCACTGAGGTTAATAGCCAGGTTCTTACAATGGGCTTTCATAGTCCTTCATGATCTGTACCTCCTCTAATGTTCTGACCTTTTACCATACCATTCCTCCTTGCATCCACTCCACTTCAGACATACCAGGTCACTGAAATTTCTGGAACACACCAAGAACACTTCCATGGCATTTACTACTGCATTTCCATTTACTACTCCCTCTGCCCAGAATAGACTTCCTCCCTTGTCACCCACATGGCTCATTCCTTCACTTTCATCCATTCTCTGCTTAAATGCCACCTTCTAAGAAAAGACTTTGATAACCATTACATATGAAATAACACCCCAACATTCCAACCTCAGCATGCTCTATCATCTTACATTATTCCACTTTTTCACAAACCATACAACATTGCATCTATACTACCTATTCACTTATTTATTTTCTATCTTATCCTCTTTTGTATAATTTTATCATGTTCATATTCTTAAGAAACTATGTATTGTATTTTTAAACCTTGGTTTTTAAATTTACAAAAAGGATATCATGTTTATATTTTTGGGAATCCATTTTTTCATTTAGCAATTTATTGTTAAGATTTATCAAAATTGTTGCATGTTGTTATAGTTTATTTATTTTGCCCACAATGTTATTTTGTGAATATACAACAAAGTACTTATGCAGTCTTGTCTTGATTGGCATTTAGATGTTTTTCAGATTTGCTACTGTGGCTAACGTTACAATGAATATTATTGCAGATGTCTTCTACTGCATATGTGCAACAATTTCCCTTAGCAAAATACCTAGCATTATACTGGATATTTACATGTTATGCTTTTTCCATTACTCTTTTCATCAGGCCATATTTCCACTGAAAACTATCAAAGCTTCTTCAGAACCTACATTACACATCTGGCATATCTACCTATTCAGGAAGTCTGGCTGTTGCCTTTTCCCTATCTCCCCTTTCCTCCACCAAAGGTACCCTAATTTTCCCTTGATAAATTTCCTTCTTTCATTCCCACTTTCAGCAGTTTAGGTGGGTGTAATACAATGCCAGCTCTAGAAATGGAACTGAGTGACAGTCATTGGTTCAGAGGTAGCCAGGTAAGCCATTCAGAGATATTTGCTGGAGTTTCTGGGAGGAAGAGTTTTATTTTTCTTCTGTGGAATTTACCAAAGACATGTTCTGTTTACCAGATTCAATAGTTGAAAGATACAAGGCTTGTAACCTGGGAATGGAGCAAATCCTGGGGATATAGAGTCAAGAAATAACAGAGAAACCAGGTCCCAGTCACATCTTCAGATTTATTATGGTCATAATAATTGAATCCTATTCCTGAAATTTTAAGCTTTCATGATCTAATAACCTCCACTATTTTTTTTCTTTTACCAGAGTTTCTGTTCATTGTTTATTTTATCTCCTAATTTTATCTTCAGTTTCTCCTATATTAACCCTTTACCCAGCTGTTCCCAGCCAGGACCCTTATTTCTAAACACTCTCCTAGCATTATCATTTTCTACCTTCTCCCTGGCAAATTCCCACTCACACTGCAATGGCCAGCTTTATTCCATCTCTTTTATAAACCCTTCCCTGATCATGCTGGGACATCCTGTGACACCATAGTGCTTTCTGCTACTTCTTTATGAGGTAATGTTCTGTTTCTATCCTTTCTATTAGGGTTTTCTGTTTCAAATGACATCTTCTCATGTGCTATAGTATATTTGTCCCCTCATCCAACTTTTTAAAGTTTTTTTTTAGTCCAGGGACCGTGAGTTTTATTTCATTATCTCTTCTAAGATGGTAAATCCTTATTATATAAACACACTATGTTCATGCTTATTCCATGTTATGGCCAAATTCTCACTCCAGTTACTCTATTTCCAAGACATTAGACTTTGTGTTGAGGGGAAAACCCCATAACTCCATCACTATAAAAACTAAAGCAATGAACTTGCCTTAACCCTTGCTTACCAAGGGCCTTTCCCCAGAGTATCTCACTGAATGCTATAACAGTTTTTATACCGCTCTTATGAGTTTGCAAGCTTATAGAAGAGTATATTTTAGAAAAATAATAAAGTGCTTAATGTTTACAAAGCATAGACAATTGGTATGAATTAAAAAAATTATGAGTATACATCAGAAAAACTTAGAGGCCTTTCCCCAGAGTATCTCACTGAATGCTATAACAGTTTTTATACCGCTCTTATGAGTTTTTACAGGTAGAACATTTGCAAGCTTATAGAAGAGTATATTTTAGAAAAATAATAAAGTGCTTAATGTTTACAAAGCATAAACAATTGGTATGAATTAAAAAAATTATGAGTATACATCAGAAAAACTTAGCACTTCTGACAGAATGTTTACAAACATTTATAAACAAAAAGTAAAATAACCTCTACAAATAGAACAGTGAGGAGAGGAATGTATAGAATGGAAGTGTCAAAATATGAATGAAATAAATTTCATATGACTCAGAGTGAGAAATAAAAAATTCACAACTTGAGGCATCAAAGAAAAGACCTAGTATCAAAGCTTTGAGAAGTGGCTGGTGATTCTATTGCATTTGTCTGTTTGTCAGGAACCACTGATGACAGTATTCCAAACATACTTCACAGTTTTCCTAAAATTAGCTAAATTCATTTCACAAAACTTCTACTCAGATGGTTCTGATAAGTTAACCTAGTATACCAGACAGTTAATGTCTAAATCCTGTGTGCCAAAAAGCCTCCAAATCTTGTTTTCTAGAAAATGTTTGTTGTGATGTACAATCTATCATTACCAAAGAATGTGTAATTCTCACTTTTGCATTATCCTGTTCATTACAAAAATAAAAAGTACAGTAGCATATGTGCTACAGTATACAACATAGACAATAAATCAACAAATATTGAACAATGTTTTTTTTTTTTTTATTTAGAATTGGTTCCTATGAATTGGTGGTAAAGAAAGTAGTGAAATTGAGGGACAGGAGCTGGTTCTTTATATTCTTTTTTATATAGAACATTAAAAAGTCATTTTCTTCCCGGATGACTTTATTTTGGCTTCTTTCAGGAAAGATCTTTTCCATAAATATCTCATATCCCTGATCATAACCAGTGACAGAAAGTTCATCACTTACTTCATGGGGCAGTAGTAATTCCCCAGTAGCTGCCTAACTTTATTACCTAGGGAGTTTTTAAAAGTACAGGTTCTTTGGGCTTTATCCTAGCTTTATTGATCCAGAATCCCCTTGGGTGGGATATGGAGACCTGTATTTTTCAAAAGCCAGCTTATTAGGGTCATGTATTGGCATTTGCAATCCCAGCTACCACTGCAAGCTGCCTGGCCGTGTCTGAGTCAGTTTTTCTGGGTTCTCCAGACCTCTCAAATGATGATTGACATGCAGAGATGCAATTACATCACCACACAAAGATTGTAATTGCCAGTTCAGCAGGTATTAGTAATATATTAACAACCACCAAAACTATGAAGAGTACCATAATATTCATTTAATTAAATTAAAACTTTTGTCATATCAGATTAGAAATGCACCTTGCAACTGCAAACTCATCCAACAGACATCTTGGACCTGAGTGGGGATGGGTAGAAAGTGGAGTGGACCTGAATAAATAGGGCTTGATCCAAAGTGATAAATCATCTGTTGCACAAGGCTGGCCCTTAGGAGGTAGTAAGTTGCATTAATGATAATACCCTACACCAGCCTCCATGAACTCTGTCTATTCCATGCAAGTATTCTAATTAATAGGTCAAATGCATAAAGCACTGTGGTAGAAAGGTGAACCAAAGAACTGAGGTCCATTACCTCAGTTACGTAAGTTGCATTAATGATAATACCCTACACCAGCCTCCATGAACTCTGTCTATTCCATGCAAATATTCTAATTAATAGGTCAAATGCATAAAGCACTGTGGTAGAAAGGTGAACCAAAGAACTGAGGTCCATTACCTCAGTTATGAAGCCCTGTGAGAGCTAGGCAGGTTGTTAGGACCCTAGGCAAGCAGATTGTGTGTTCAGAAAAAAAGAAACTAGGCCAAAAAGTCAGTGGCATTGACTTGGCATGCATTTTTCAATTAAGAGCCAAAACAATCTGCTGGTAGAAGGGGGAGTGCCATTGTAGGCTTAAATGTCATGTGTGAGATATTGAGTTTAGGACAATGGATTTATTCCTCTACACCACTTTACAAGATATGATAAGCATGAAAGAATAACACAAACTGATCTGATAAGTATGAAAGACCAAACACAAATTCCTGAAAAGCTGTTTATTTTGAAATTGTAGAGATGAGTATGCCTTAGTAACAGAAAGGAAAAAACAATTGACAGAATTTTGTGAAACATATAAGAAAATCACATGTTACCAATTTAAGTGTATATCAAAGGCCAGAGTGAAACCTAAAAATAGCACAATGCTGGCTAAGTTAGGGTAAGAATGCTTTTCTGATTGAATTCATAGAGAATCACTTCTACAATATGCATGGGAGGCTATTCCAAAAATTATTTGAGAAGCTATTGTTTCCCAGGAGGAGTGAGAGACACAGACATAGAGACAGAGAATCTTTACCGTAAAGTGCATGCCTTCTGAAACATTTAAATTTTATAGCGTGTACATCTACAAACTACTTAAAAATCAATCACTTTTAAAATAAGAAATTAGTGCTTAAATTTCTCACTTTATTTTTTAGACATGGATATAACAATATTCTGAAATCACTGATCAAACACACTTAAATCAACCAATAACACACCACAGCAAAAGACATTGCACTAAATTGTTGTGGGGCTGAAAAATTGTTTGGTGAAAAGAAACACAAAAATAATATACGTGAAGCTCAACAGCATACAAAAGAATATGGCCATCAAGTAATTGTTTTGGTAAAATCCACTGCAACAGGCAGAAGGAAAGCCACACACCCCAGTCAAACATGCCATGTTTATACGTTTAACATAGAATATGCTGTGATCCATGTGTGAATAGTTTCAATCAGCCCTGCCAAAATTCAGGGGAAAAATTATTTGGAACAAATTGAAATGTCAAAATACTGTGAAAGAAATCCATGTGTTATGCAATTATAAAGTGAATTGCACTTATAAGTCCAATACTCAAAACAATAAAGTAGAATGATGTTTTAGTGGTGTTGGGTTTGGAGAGGATAACTGCTAAGTCTTCTGACGCACTTTGGAATTAACAAAGCCATTTCACAGGAAACACTCTTCTTTTTCATCCCAGAAATCTTTAAGTGGCAAATATTATTTTATTTTTATTTTATGTGTAAGAATAGAGATTTGCTTGAGATCTCACAACCAGTAAGTGGTAGAGATAGGAGTGACAGTCAGGATTTATTTCAAATATATATGATTTTTCCAGACCAAACTGTGATGAATTAGAAATTCAACCCAAACATGACAGAACCAAGTTCTTTTTGAAACTACTAGTTTTGAAGTTTTTCTTCACATTTGGGCCAGGTTAATCAGATTAATTACTTTGAATGGGTTAATTTCCACATAAAGAAAGTATAAAATCTAAAAATGTCATCTCATCTCAATGACATGTATAAATATACCAATGTACTACTTTATATTTCAAGGCCAGCATTAATATATTTTTAATTTTTTTTTCAGTTAACTTCTAATGTAGCACACATGAAGAAATTAAAAAGTTCAGCTAAGATTTCAGCACTAGTATAAAACATACACATATAAATGGATCCTCAGAATAGTAGAACTGCTACAATCATACCACTGCATTGGGAACTTTCAACTGTGGATTACTAACATAAGCCATTAAAATGTTTTATGTTAATTTGTACTCTAGGCTGCTATAATCCAAAAATAACCAAGGCAAAAACTTACCAAAGTATCAAATGAAGCCTGCATATTTTAGTCTGGAGCCATAATTGAGTACACAAGCTCTATCTTATTCACATAAAGCAAGCAATAAAGTTCTCTACAAAATTATTTATGTAAGAACAACTGGAAGATATTTGTATTTAGTGTTACTTATTAAAGAAATTAAATATGAGTCTTAAAAAACATCATTACCCCAATTATTTTCTCAAAAGGATATGATTAATCTTTACTTAAAATAATAAGTAAATAACTATGCAAAATCATATTCAAAGTTACATATGGAATTAGCATTAGGGTCTAATGACAAGATATCTATCTTGTTTCAAAATCTCCTCTGTCAACTACATATTGTTTATATAAAGAAAGAATTTACCTCAGAGTCATTATATCAATTTATTTCTTAATAGTCTTTCAACATTTAAGTAGACCTCGGTGCCTTTAATCTGTTTTGTTGAAAGAGTGAATTATTTTAAACAGTTGTTCTTTAAACTTCTGATTTCTAATTTCTAAGATGTGCACTTGGCTGATCAGCCCAGAAAAAAAGAGGTTTTGTAATTCTCTGCTCATAGGGGTTCCTTTTTACTAAATTGAGCAAATATATACAGAATGTGCTAGCAGCACACTGCACGCCAGAGGCAAGTATTGTAATGAAATGATATTGTAATGAAAACAGAAGCTGTAACCTAAGTCTCCAGCCTTAACTGACAGTACTATATATGAGTATCTATAGACCATACCAGAATTTTCTCAGGAAATAATTCTAGATCTATTCAATTGTTAAAGCAAATCAAGTCAGTCCCAGAGATGTATACTGAAAAGCACAGAAATAATGTCCTTGAGTTGAAGGACTTTGATCACGAAAATGGTCAACATGAAAGTCTTCATGGGCTCTTGTTTGGAGCAAGACTGCATGCCAAAAAGCCAACTGGATGAGTTATAGGGGATACAGATCCCCAGATAATCAACAGTTTCATAGATTGCTTAATATGTTTCATCTGGATAGTATGGTATAAAAACAAAAGAAAGAAACTGATACTGGTAAAATTAGTTCTAAAAGCTTTTACTGGTAATTGGAGAATAGGAAATTTGTTTACTGAAGTTTGTCTTGGGCCTTAAAAATTCATGTTTTCTTCACGCTTTGGAGGAGCTAGAAAAATGAAGGTTGGTGCCATTTGAACTGTGAATTTTCCATTTCAGAATACTCTGAGTCTCAGAATGTATTGGTGGGAAAGCTTGATAATTATATTTAAAAAATAGAACTTAGCCAACACATAATTCCTGTTGATGGAAACAAGTTCTCACTTTTAAAAAATCATTTTTTCTGGAGAAGAAAACAAATGTGACAATGATCATGATTGTATTTTTTACATTAAAACCTCGCTGTCCCTCATGAGGGAAAAAAAAGTGATTGAGAAACTCAAACCAAAAAAAAAGCCTTGAAAGGTTATCTAGCAGATTGTATCTATAATTTGGAAAAATCACGAAGATATCCATTTTATAGATCAACCCTGTGATGGACTAAATGTGTCCTCCCCAAACTCAGAATTGAAGTCCTAACCTCCAATGCGATAGTATTTAAAGATGGGACCTTCAGAAAGTAATTAGGTTTGGATAAATTCATGAGGGTGAAGACTCCATGATAGGATTAGTGTCCTATAACAAGAGAAAGAGACCAAAGCTCGCTCTCTCTCTCTCTCTCTCTCTCTCTCTCTCTCTCCACCATGTTGAGGATGCATCAAGAAGGCAGCCATCTGTTAAGCCAGGAAGCAGGCCTCCACTGGGAACTTAATTGGCCAGCACCTTGATCTTGGACTTTCTTACTATGGAACTGTGAGAAATACCTTCCTATTGTTTAAGCCACCCAGTCTATGATATTTGGTCATGGCAGCCCTAGCTGAATAAGATAGGCCCAAACCAGTGTTTTTCAAAACTGTCATTGTTAATAATAGTCAACTCTTTTCAAATAATCTTCTATAACACTGCTGGGATGAAAGAGCTTGTTAGAAAATGGGAAATCTGGAGCAGATTACTCTGTTTTGAGTTAGCCAACCAATTCTACTTTCATAAGAATGAGGATATCACCTTGTGAATGCTGAATCTGCTACCAATCAATTAAAAAATAAGCAACACACATTTACAAAGATTTCCTTGAAAGAATGCACAGAGATTATTAGCATCCATCCTCTCAAATTGGCGATATAAACCTACATAATAAAGGGGCAGTGACTTAGCAAGAATTTGGCTTCATACTCAGTGCTGGCACCATGCTCTCTGTATGCATGCAGTGTCACTGTCACACTTCCTCTTAGTGGAGCCATAAGTGAGGAAGGACACGCTGCAGATGCTTCTGCTGTGTTGGCTACCTGTCCTCTGTTCAGATAAGTTCATAAGAAATTATTACAAGTGTTCGTGGTACGTTCCTTCCTTCCAATCCCAGCCGAATCCATGATGCTTCAAATTTTCATCATATTAAACTGAGAACAGTAGAGTTGCTCTGGCTGAGATGAGGTGGGAAAGCTGGAATCTGGGCTATTGTGAGGCTTACGTGGGATATATATGAAACTAACACGGGATCTAAAACAGTCCTTACTCATGAATGCTAGTTCTCTTACTCATATCTGCCCAGTCTTGTCCCCATTTGGGAAACAGAATTACCTTTCAGATTGGAGTTCAGTTACAACTTCAATTTTATTCTCATCTTTTCTCCCTATCCCTGAATTCCTACATCGCTATTCCATTGACTCACATCTTCATTGTGTATTAGAAAAGCAATCCAGTTCTTGAATACCAGTTTCGTTTTTTAAAAAATTTGCCCATTCTATATTAGCACAACTGAATTTTTAAAATATTAACTTGGTATTTGAAATCCTTCTCTGTTAAATTTGGTCATGATTACTGCCTACAGTGCCAGACTATCAAGATTTTGTGAATGTGAAAAAGAAACAAATACACACTATAAATTTATAAACACTCCCTTGAAAGAACACACAGGGATGATTGGCATAAAACATCCCAGAGTGGGAATTTGCAGGGAAAACCTTCAAAATCCTTTGTGGCTATCCTGCCTACACACCTGGTTCTTTTCACAAACAGTATTAAACAAACTTAATTTTTAAAATTTGATTCTAAACTTCAATATGTTTGCTATCCCCCCATTGATTGTGTGTCATCTGTGAATTTAGTTAGTATTCATTCTGTGGACTTTAATTTAATGAGAAGATGTTGAAAAGGTACAAAACAGAGAACTCACCAGAATGTTCCTAGAGAAGTCATTGGTGGTTTGACTAAAGTAGAATATTTATTGAATTCCTACTGTGAATTTTGCTAGAAAAGTTCTTATATGCTATCTTATTCAAAGAAAGACTACTATCAGTTGTTAGGATCGGAGGGTGATTGTTCCATTGGTAATTATTATACCAAGCAAGGATATCATTAGGGGTATCATTTTAAGCATGATTATTGATATTAGAGAATTAATAATCATTGTGGCATAGAGAATTAAGAAAAATAAAACACACTAATCAGAAGCATTGCAGGAATGAAAGACAATGGTTTCATCTGTGCATGTTAGTAAATGGTTATGGATTGCCCTGAAAGATAGTAAGAGACTTCCATTTCTTGGAAATAAATTCACCAGTTGCTATGGGCTTGGCCTTAAAATCTCTCACAAAAATGTGAAGATAAAAATATTATGATGATTGAATGATCTTGCAAATATCTTGTGAAGACAATGGAGTACGATATTTACCTTGAAGATCAAGATATTCACCTTGAAAATTATTTTTTAAAAATACAAGAAAAAGCACATTCACAACAAAACCAAAAAGCTGCTAAAACTCAGGCCTGCATGTATCATTATTCAGAATGATTATGCATTTGATAATCCAAAGCAATGCTTCTTCCTGAATTTGGGGATAGTCCCTCCTGAGTAAACAAAGACAACACGAGACACTCTGAAAAATGCCTCACTGAAATCTAGATATGGTAACACAGGAAGTAGTCTCTAATTTGCCATTTAGTAGCCCTACCAAAACATTAAATAGTGTGATGAGATTGGTTCTTAGGGAATCTACACTATATTCTGGTCATTACTGCTCTTTTTGATGTCCTCAAACCATAATTCAATAACAAGTCTATGGAGAATTTTGCAAAAATACTAACTTGTGTATACCACTTACGATATTTCATTTTTCACTAAGGGAAAGAAAATGATTTAAACCTAGTAGCCTGTAATCTTCATTCTTTGTGGTATCTGAGTATTATGGAAATAGCATTGAAACTATGATCAGAAAACCTGGATTATATTTTTAGGTCTATTGCCTGGACAAATCTATCTTGAACAAGCTAGGTAAAATCTCTGGACCATCTATAAAATGAGAGAAGTAGTCTGAGTTCAGAGTTATCTGGTCTATTCTCTGAACTGTGTGATCCCAGAGTGCTAAAAAGATTGTCAAGATAATGAAACTAGCTAGATGCAGGGGCAACTCAGAACTCAGGTCTCCTCATTTAAATTCTAATCTTTCTTTCACTAACAACATGCAGTGGATGACTCTAAAAATCAATAGAAAATGAGCGCTAAAGAAGCTCTGAAGGCATGACATATTATAGAAATAAAAATCATACTCATGATGTTCTCAAAGATTTCTTCTGTAAAATTTTTATTACTATAAAATACAATCTAAGCTTACAAGATGCAAAAGAAATTTGCACATGGTTTATTTTCCACAAGGGTGGTCCAAATTCAAGAAACATAGTTTAGTTTATATCTGAAAAATATTAGTTTTTGAATGAAAAAAAATTCTAAACTATTTTTGGTTACAAACAAGGGAAAAATTGCATTAGTTATTTTTAGAACAAGCTAGGAATAACCCACAATCAGAAAATACATTTCTTATTTTCAAGTTCATCTTAACATGATATAAATGGCATGGATTCTGAACAGCAAAAAGATAAATCTGTGTTTAACTAACTGCCTTACAATTTCCATCTGACTTCAGACACATTACAAATGTCAACACCACTGCCCCAAATAATATGTACACCGTACAGTTTTCACTCCATTTATAGTTACTATATTTTATATAGTATAGGTCATATTAATGGTAGACCCAGTGAATATCAATAAGAAGTAATGAGGAACCTAGATCCCTGTAAAATCACTAGAGGCAATAAAATGAGATTGAGAAAGGAAGTGTTTACCACTGACAACAATATCTGCAGGCATGGCAATAAAAGGAGCCAATGGAGACTTTTGAAAGACATAAATTGAATTTTGAATTAGTATAAACTTCAGAGGCTCACATGGTCTTATCAAAATAGTCCATTTATTGTATAGCCTGCCACTACTGTGAAAGTTACATGTCATTTTTATTTGTCTCCAAATGACATAAGGGATCTGAATTAGAATTTGAGAGGATATCTGAGATTCACTTTCATTTATGGCTCAATCAGCACAAAGTCCTCTTGTCCTAAATGAGTAAGTAAATCCATGAGATGCTCTGCAGATCCTGGGCTTAGCTCTTGGTGGAAATATTCATTCATTCAGTCAAATAGTGGATATTTATTAAGTACATAAGGCACAATGCTAGCACAGCAAGAGGACCTGTTCTACCAAGTCAAAAAATCCACGAGTATATTCCTTTTGGTAAGCCAGGCAACTCTTCCAGTGCAACTGATGTCTTTCTCCAGTACCCCTGTGCTGACATTAGTTACACAGCAATAGTAATTTCTCTCACATGTTTACAAATCCTACGCTTACATGAAAGCACAGGTCTTACCCATGGATCAAAGGAATCATTTGTAGTTGATAGAAACCTCTTAGATTTAACACACAGTGCCATTTGATAGGGCTTAACTTTAAGTTTGACTTATTTCCACTACATAGAGGAAATGAGCATGCATTTATAGTGTACTGATCATATGCTGGACACTATGCTAAGAGAACAGGGTTGATCAGGCAGTTCTCATTATCCATACTTAATAGATGATAAATTTGAAAGTGAAATTAAATAACTGGCCAACAGTCTCACAGCTAGTTAAAGAGCCAGCATCTTAGCTCAAGTTCATCTGACTCTAAAAGTCAAAATTTCATTTGGCTTCCCTTTAAAAAGAATAAATATGGATGAACCTGGAGGACATTATGCTGAGTGAAATAAGCCAGACACAGAAAGACAAGTACTGCATAATCTCACTTATATGTGGATTTTTCAAAAGTCAGACTCATAGAAACAAAGAGTTGAGGGTAGTTAACAGGTGCCAAGGGGTGTGGGATATGAGGAGAAATTGGTACATAAGTTCTGGAGAGCTAATGTACAGCATAATGACTGTAGTTAATAAGAATTACATATTGTGCACTTGAAATTTGCTAAGGGAGTAGCTTTTCCGTATTCTCACCATACACAATAAAAGTTACCTATGTGCAGTGATGGATATGTTAGCTTGATCATGGTAATCATTTCACAATGTATACATACACTGAAACATCACATTGTACACATTGAATATACACAATTTTTATTTATCAAGTATATTTAATAAACCTAAAAAAAAATAAAACAGTATTGAGGACTGATAAAGAGCAATGAAGGTATTGAAATAATCAGGGCATCTGCCAAGTTCTGTCCTTCTCTGCTTTAGGCCACACTGCATTTAAAAAATATGTTAATAAAAAGGAAGAAAGGGATGAGGATTTAAAAAAAATAATGGAGGAAATGTCGATGTTCAAGGTATAATACTGGGTACTTACACAAATATTAATTCAATTAATCCTCTTAATATTGTTTCTATTTTCACAGATGGGGAAGTCACCCTGTGAACAGCAGCATCAGGATTAAAATCCTGACCTGGCTGAGTCAGAAATGATGTATTTTCAAGTGCTGCTGTTTGCTCTGTGTGTTGAGGTCTCCACACTCCTTCTGTCAGTCCCAATGAACATAAAAGGCAGTGGGAAAGTTTTCCTCTCATCAGAGTGGAAGGGTATTGTAGCTGCTTTCTCAAACTTTATTTCTTCTTTAGTTATTGACCACCAAACCCAGGAAGTCCTACCCCTCATGCCTGTAAAATTAAAAAGCTGCAATTTTTCACTTACTTCTCTGCTGTTTTTCATTTTCACTGCAGTGAAGTAATTTCTATTCTACCCAAACTCTTAGAAAATTAAAATGAGCTATTCAAACCCAATATCCAGGCCATTGTTTCTCAAAAAATGTAGTAATGTCTTGAGCTTCATATTTAGAGATATTATTAAGCAGGAATAGAGGACTGTGTGCTTGAAGATGATTTTCTAGTGATAATGACGGACAGGTGCTATGGAACATCTGTGTGATACCTCATTTTCTATGAATGTCATTTTCTCTGCCTACAACAAAATGTACCTCCTCTTCTCAGTTAGTTAAATTCAATCCATTCTTCAATTTCTTCTCCTAGGAAAGTTTGCTCTGATTTTCCTAACTAAGCCAAATCCCCTTGGGCATCCTTTACAGGCTTGTGAGAATTGCAATTGTTTATTTCTGTGAGGGATTATATAATTTTAGTCCTATGGGGTAAAATTTAAACTCCAGGAGGGCAGGGATTGACTATGTTTACTCAACATTGTACCCCTAAGTGCTTGGCAACATTCCTGTGTGTAGTAGGTGCTCCATAAGCATTTGTTGAATTAATTAACTTGCAAATCAGTCACTTAAAGTTAAGGTTAGACAAATCTGTAGCCATGAAACACAATCAAGTTTACTAAATTTGAAACTAGTTTGAGATAGTATCCTACCCTATCTACTTCAGCCATGACATGGCTAGGCTCCTAAACCATTATTGATATATTTAATTTTTCTCAATACCAGCAAAATAAAGCCATATTCTAAAAAAAAAAAAAAAAAAAATCAACAAATATGTGTTTAGAATCTTCATACACTTGAGATACTACGGAAGTACAAAGAAATATAAATTACAGTTCTTTCTCTCAAAAAGTTCATAATCTAGTTGATACACTACTATGCTCAGAGAAGTTTGCAGTGGTAGCACTAATACAAATATAAGAAGCAGAGAGCTCGCTAAAGGCCGAGAGAGCCCGACAAGGACTCAGAGTGGAGAAGGGATGTGGGACCTAGCGTTTGGAAAGAAATACACAAGATGTGGATTAAAGCAGAAGAAGAGCTATTTACAGGGTAGAGAAACAGAGGAAACAGGATATTCTGAAGAAAGGAAAAAGAGGCCTGCATGAGCTATGCAGAGGGTGAAAAAATGGTGGCAGTGTTTCCATAAGTAGGAAGACCAGAGACTAAGAAGGGTTTTGCAACCCAGCCTGAGATTTCAGTTGATAGGGTAGTCTACAGAGAGCCACTTCCAGTTCTTAACAGTGGAAGGACATGTTGGAATTTGTGTTTCAGGAAATTTATACTCACAAGTTTCTCTTTGAAAGAATTAAAGTAGAAAAACATGAATGTTTAGGCAATTCGGAGGTCTGAGGAAAACAGGTCAATAGACACTTATAGAAAGATAACTTGGCTTTAGTATAGAAAAACAAATGGTATGTGTGTGTGCATATGTGTATATCAAAGATAGAAAGCGTGGCTAGTTTGCTTTAACACAAATGCTCAACGTTTTCAGCACTCAGGTATCAGTGTATTTAAATTCGGTTCAGTGCATCAGAAGCTGATTTGTGAAATCTAACAAAAAGCAGAAAGTATGGCAGTCAGGCAGTGATTTACATCACTGACTGTTCCCTAAGCCTTTAGTCACTTCTTAGATAATGGCAAGTCAGATGCCATCACAATTTTACATTATACTCAAGCCATGCAAAGATAACATGTGTCAAGCCCTAGCTTATTTCCAGTTCTACTGATAATTCCAGAACAACAACAAAAGAAAAAGCACAAAACCTGAAGGTTAATTATAACATTTGATCCTTAAAACTGAAGTTGCAATGTCAACCAGAGAAAACATAGTCAGCCTAAAATGATTAACCTGTTATTTTTCTATACGCATCCCAATTTTTCTTTAAAACAATCCTGATTTAACTAAGGTACACCATTTTCCTTTAACTAGTAAACTGCACAATACTTTTAAATATTTTTCTGTTTGTTATTGACTGATTTAAACATTTGCTTAAAGAACTATAATTAAGGCTGAACTTTAAGGAGAGAATTATGAAAGAGTAGTAAGTTAATATAAACAAATGACTAGAAACCATTGATGTATGTACATCTGAAAAATAATGTCTACGTGTGTTCAGGTAAGCATTGCTGAATACCAGGAAGGTTAATGTATTTACAGTGGGTTACTTAGCAGTAGGTACAGCTTAGGAAGCAAAGTGAACAGTAACATCAATCATGCATGATCTGTCTATAGTATTTGGAAACAGGGTCATACATTTTCGGTTTTCCTTTTTGAAATCGAGGTTCTCAACTTGAAAACACCCTCTCCCTTCCTCAGTATCTCTTTAGATTTAGCACTATCATCAGCTCAGAGAAGCTGAGGTGACATCCTAAATCCACAAATTATCATTTTCATTCATCAAAAAGTTGATGTTTTTATTCTCATTACCCAGCATTTTTTCATATTACTGAAGTAAGGTCCTATGAAAATTAAAATAAATAAGATTTCTCACCTACTGCCTGTGTGGTGTATGCTTTTATAAAAATTGATAGATTCGTTGTGTGTTTTAATCAATTTTTGAAGAAATAAGTATATATTATTTTATGCATAAATACTCAGAGATCCTCACTTTCTTTTGAATGTTTGTAAGTCTCACAGCATAAAGGGACTAATACAGAAATGTTTTAATAATTCCAAATGAGTAAGCTCGTTGCTTCTTTCAGTGACTGACATTCTGCTCTTTTAACATCCTATGACAGATAACAAAAACTCAATTTTGCTCTTATCAATTATGTTCTTGTAGATAATGCCAAAAGATAATTAATATTGCAAGAAATAAAAATTGCATCATAATGAGGATGATTTGCATTCCCAGAGAAACACAAATCTAAGAATATCAGTCAAAGGATTTAAGGTGGAAGAGCACAAAGAGGAAAGTTACCAGTTCTCAGGACAGGCCAACGGAGCCTCTAAGTTTAGGAAGAGACTCAGCCACCCTACCTAAGTAGGCCACCGGTGGATGGGATTTTCTGAGGTATCCTTCTGTTTCCTGCCTCAATTGGCAACCCAGATTATACCAAGAATTTACATATTGTCACCCTCCCTCTTTTTTTTTTATTCTTTCCCAGGAACAAAGAAATATCCAAAGATCAGAGACTATTCACCAGCCTTGAAAATAGATAATGATTTGAATTTGCCAAGGCCCCTTCATTGAGATGACTGGATTTCAATGTTCACCCTTAACTCTCCGAAGAGCAGAAAAGAAATCTCTAGTTGAATCCTTGTACACGTCCCCACTCAGTATTTCAGTTCCACAGATCAGGTGGTGTTAGTTGACCAAACATAGCACCTGTTTCCTCAAGTTAAACATTGATATGAAGGGATGATTTCAAATTATTTAACAATCAATAGATCAAATGGGCCAATCAGAAACAGCCTGGTCCAGAGCACTGGGGCAGGTTGTTAGTTCCTGCTGTGCCAGGCAATAATTTAACAATCAATAGATCAAATGGGCCAATCAGAAACAGCCTGGTCCAGAGCACTGGGGCAGGCTGTTAGTTCCTGCTGTGCCAGGCAATAATCTTCCAGATTTTGAATCATGAAGGACCTGATGAGGAGGCATGGGGAAGAAACTATGGGTGACGGTGGGAGGAGTTGGACCAACAACTATCTTCTAATTTATACAAAAATATTTCAGTATTTTCATAGTCCAACAGGTACATATTTACCATTGTATACTGACTGAATATTAACCATGTTTATCTGTATAAGCATTTCCTCTATTTCTTAGGGAGTGTGGTGATTTAATTATTGGCAGCTTACAAGTAAATCTTTATTAAGCTAAATATGGAGGTAAAGTAACACAGTAGTTAAGCATTAGGTTCAGGGAGGAACGCTTAAGGTAGTGCCATCCGAAGATACTCAAAATGGCAGTTCCCACCCTATGAGACTTCCCTGTAAAATAAAAAGACAAAGGAACTCATAACCACAACAGAACTCCATGCCATTGGTGCCCTCTGAAACCCTGCTTTACAGACTAAGGGAACAAATAATTGCAAACCTAAAAGTCACCTAGTTAACATAAGGCCTCAACAACTCCCATTGGATATTTCATTTAACTCCTCATTAACATAAGCTATGGTCAATCAGAACAACACAACTCACTACAAGAAGAAATATAAGCCCAACCCCTGGGTGGGAGGTGAGGCTAGGTTCTGTCCCTATGTCTCCACTGTACTCATTAACATAAGCTATGGTCAATCAGAACAACACAACTCACTACAAGAAGAAATATAAGCCCGACCCCTGGGTGGGAGGTGAGGCTAGGTTCTGTCCCTATGTCTCCACTGTACGGCCTCTGCCAATAAACTCCTTATAGCCTGATTTCTCAACTTGGTACCAATTCTTTCCAAAACTTCCATTAAGGACATGGGCTTTTCCACTAACTGCAACACTGTTCTTAACTCCAGTTTCCTCACTCATTACATTGAAATAATAAAAATACCCTCACGTAAGTGCTCTGGGAATTAACGATGTAATGTATGAAAAGCACTTTACATGGTGAGTGCTCAATAAATGCTAGCCGATGTCTACCTTAATAACATAAGACCATATCTTCATCTAACTGCACTGTCAAAATCAATAGAAAATAGAGCCTCCAGGTGTATTTTAAATTACCTAAAAAGAAATTGGCAAGGACACAACATACTTTTCAAGCTGTTGAAGAATGATATATTCTTGCAGCTTAACTTTGGGAACTGAAAAACAAGTGCATTTATAAGATGGTCTTTTAAAAAAAGAAAAAATCTGTGGGTACCCAATGTCTGTTTTATTTTACTTTTAATGATGCAAATGATTCACTAAATGTAGTATAATATGGTATTGGTATTTAACAATTTATAAACAAAATATATAGTTTTAGGATATTTCTCTACAGAAATCAATAAAAACTATAAAATATGTTATGCAGCATTTTTAAAAGAATTTAATTTGGGAAGCACTAAGTGGCTTCTTATTTTTATAATGTTTAATGATTTTCCTTTGCCAATATTTTCTTCTAAAAAATAAGGATAAGAAGTGTAAAGTAAAAATTTTCAGCTTTCTTTGTGACATTATGAAAGCCACCAGTATATATGACTTACCAATTATAAAATTATGCTTGGTGTTATGTAGAGAACATTGGTTAATTCCAAATGAAGTATCTAATAAAAATATGAATCACATGGACAACCAATACATAAAGCTACCTATATTTGTTACCTAATCAAATCAACTTTTATTTGCCAGGAAACAACTAAAACATTTGGAAGAGACAAGGATGCTTACAGACACAGCTATGTGTGTGTGTGAAGAAGCACAAAGAAACATGCCATCTGTGGACAGTTAAAAGGAAGAAAATGATCTCTTCTACCAAAAAGAGATGTGATGTTCAATTTTAGGTTCCTAAATAGCATATCTTTGTCCCTTCTCTTCTCTCCTCTGCACTTGGTCTTGCCGTCTTCTTGGGGACACTATTATTTCCCAGTGTTCTGAATACTTGCACTACATGGAAACTTCCAATCTTCAGTAAGCAATAAATTCACATTGGTTATGGAACGTTCCTTAAGATATTAGGCTGAGGATATCACCTTTGAGATATTTCAGATTTCTGATCTCTAGGTGGGAAAATCACATTCAAGTATCAAGAATACTGCCCTCTGAATTTTTAAAAGGAGCAATGAATAGGAAGTCAACTCATTGGTGAGTCATGAAAATGACTTCATGAATGTGTGACTTCAAGAAATAAAATACAAAAGTGTATGATAGAATAGAAAACATGCTATATAGAATGAAACAGAAAACATGATTGTATTACACGTATTGTTTCACAAAATTTTTCTTTCAGTTTCATATACATACAAGCGTACCTTAAAAAGATTGGAGGAAAATAGACTTAAAAGATAATGCAAACCTTGCCATAAACTTTTTAAGGTATTCTTGTATATACACACATATACATACACACACACACACGCATGTTTGTACCAGGTGCTGATGGGAAAGGTACTGCATAATTACTCTTAATGATTGTTTTAATTATTTCTATTCTTGATTCTTAAAAGAATAAATGCTAATAATATAAATACCAAATCTGGTGTATTCATAAGAGTGAGGGATACATATGAGCAAGCCAAGACTTATCCACCTCCAAACAGGAACATTTTTGGCACTGGGTACAGGACACTCTGCAATGAGATGACACTAGCCCCAAGAGATGTGTATAAAATAAATGAGATATATGGTCCTAGTTCTCATTATCGACATATTGCACGAAATCTTTGATCAGCCATATTTTGTTTATGTGGTTTTGTTTCTATATTGAAAAGATAGAGACTAAATACAATGTGGTATTCTGGATTTGATCCTGGAACAGAAGATCATTAGTACAAAAACCGGTAAAAACCAAATAAAGTCTGGAGTTCAGTTAATATTAATTTATCTGTGCTTATTTTTTAATTTTGACAAATATGTCATGTAGCAAAAGATGTTCACATTAATAGAATACACAGGTGAAGAGTATATAGAAACTCTCTGTACTCTTTGCAATTTTTCTGTAAATCTAAATTTATTCCAAAATAAAAGTTTATTAAAAGTATTTAGAAACCATTAATAAAGATGTTATGAGAATACCATATCAGTCAGCAGTAAAAACAAAAAAGGTAAACATTTATGTTAAAATATTATTTTATTTTTTTCAACAAGCTACTCCGGCATAATCTTGCAGCACTCAAAATCTTGCAGCAAGCTAGTTTGAGGCTATAACAAGGCCCAAAGTTCGCTCCAGAATTGAACTACAGTGCCCGCTAAGATATATAATAAACATACACAAATAGTTTTATCTAATAAAGAGGTATCCTTTTCAGAGGTTCTTTGTAACAACCTAGAGGAAAGAAAGGCCAATGATTTTATTTCAACAGGGTATTCCCAAGAAAATACATAGCTTATTTTTAATCTCTGGCTCCAATGAGTACTAAAGAGTATAATTTTTTAAAAAAAGAAGAAGAACAAAAGCAGGGGGGAAATAAAACAAACTGCCTATTGATTCAAGAAAGATCAGGAGAATTTGAAGTGGCCAGGACATCCTAAAGGAAATACCTTTTCAGTTGATGAACATATCTATTCCCAAAAGCCCATCTGAGCCCTGAAAGTTGAATGACCCTAGTTATCCTGGCAGGAATACGCCTAGTGTAGATCCACAATTTTCACCAAAGACTGACTTCTGTTATAAAAACAAAACAAAAAGATTGGTATATGAAGGTATCTCAGTATCTGAATCCTAGGAAACAGGCAAGTTTTAAAAGGCCCGTAGGAAATCATTTTAAAGCCCCACATCTGCTGTGGCCAAATATACTATTTAATCACTTGTCTTTAATTCTTAGGAGTGGAATGCACAGTCTAATGTGCGCTTTGGTCTACACTTCTCAACAAGATTCTATCCTTGTGACTAGAAATGATGCAGAGTTGGAAAGCAATGAGAAACATTCAGGCTTTCAAAAAATAGTCATTTATTCCTATACGTCTTGTCTATGCTACCTCGGCCCTACCTTAAATACTAAAGCAATCAATTACAAGACCTCAGAAGAATCTCTTTATATAATTCATATATACACAGTTTATCTGGGCTGGCACTCAATGAAGCATCCATTAAAATATATAATATTTTAAATACACCTGGGATATGACGAATGCTGCAAAGAAGTAGTATAAAATGTTAAAAGATAGCAAAATGGGGTGTTGATCTATTCTGGAGTCAGTAGAAGGCTGAGCACTTCAAGCTGAGTTCTGAAAAATGGGAAAAGTTGGTTAGCGTAGACCAAAGGAGAGAAGCAGGGGGAGGAGTATGCAGCACATTTACGGTATGGGGCAGGAAGGAGCATCACATTTTCAAGGGACAGTAAACAGAGTATGTGACTGGCACACTGATTGTCCAGGAGTGTATGGTGCAAAATGAACCTGGTGAAAGAGACTTGGCCAGGTCACACAGGGACTTACATACAGAAATCTGGTGGTTATCCTAGAAGCCCCGAGTTTTCCAGTAAAAGCAAGATGAAGCTTATAAAGTGTGTTAAGAAGGGAAGACACATTTTCATATTTGTTTTCAGGAAAGATTAATCTGGCTGCTGCATGGAGGCTTAGGAGTCTCTGCAGTGGTCCTACTGAGAAATCATGTTCTGGCCTGAAGACAGGCTCTCAGAGAATGGAGAACAAAACATAGTATGTGAATGTGCTTGGCTCGTTCAAGAAAACACTTTCATGACTGTCTTTTCTGTCTAATGCACCATCACAACATGATGCCCTGTATGGATTACCAAAGGCAAACTGATTTCAAAGTGAATTCAGAACGTGGCCAGCTCTACACAGGTAGGAGGCTCTGGGAAGGCAGCTGTACTCAGGCTTTAGAAGTGATATGCCTGAATTTTAACCAAAGAGGGATTCTGAAACAGCAAAGAACCTATAATATAAAAGACAATAGACTCTAAAAATGACTCAGCCTTCTCTCCCACTACAATGTTAACTACTCATCAAAAGAACAAAAAGAAAAAAATCTTAATAGTCATACAATTTTTTTCACAACAGTCCTTGGGGAGGGGGTGTATGTGTGCACTCCAGACACTTTATCTACTTCAGGCTGGTGTATTAATTATTTTTTAAAAATTAAGCATCCAGTCACATTATACTGAAGTGATAATTTAAAAACTTCGCCAATGAATAATACAAGAATCTCATGTCTCATAATACTCTTCTATATACTTTTTACCAACAAATATAGTTAAATTTTTGCTGTAGATAAAATTTAAACCCAGGAGGGTCTCAGATGGCTATTCACAATATTATTTAATATTAATCCTTTAAATTTCAGAATAAAATCTATATTAAAATCATTTTGAACACCTATTGTCATAATTTCTTGATTTTTGGTTTCTTTAGTGTTGTTGTTATTTTGAATATTTGATCCTGATTTAGAATATGTTTAATCTGCCGGGAAAAAAATAGTATTTTAAAAATAATATGGTTACTTCATTTTACCAATATCATGATTTTTAAAAATCTAATGTTCTTGAATAGGAAATATTCATGAAAACCTGCATCAGTTCTTCTCTTCATGTTGTAGAAATAGCCTCAAAGCTGCCTGTCAGAAATTTCACAAAATGCTGAAAGCCATACTGGTACTCCTTTCTGTTTTTTCAGAACCTCAGGTATTTAAAAAAAAAAAAAAAAAAAGTCTTCTCTGCCCTGGGATCATCTTGTATGGTCCTGGTTTAGCCATTTTCCTTCATACCAATTTTCTTTCTCTGTGTTTCACTTTACCTGCTTTTTCATAATCTTCCTCCAAGGAACAAACTCACAACACAATTGCTAGTCAGCAGCCACACTTTCTCCCAGCAGTGGCTGTAAGCAGGATACACAGGCTCATCTCTCTCCAAGTCTGGCTGTCACTACTGGGTAAAGACAGCAAGGAGGTAATTCAGATGATTGATATCTGCAAGGACTGGATATTTGGAAGCATTTAGAAAAGTGCAAGAAGCAAGTGTTTTTTATCTGCAATTTCAACACATAAATGCAAATGCTGAAGGTATTTTTGGTTTTCTCCCCTCCACCCCAAGAGTATGTTGATTATTTTGTAGTAGAAACATAGTAATTGAACATACTTATGGGGTAGAGTTATATTTTGATACATGTATACAATATATGATGTTCAAATCAGGGTAATTAGCATTTCCACCATTGCAAAAATTTACCATTTCTTTGTGATAAGAATATTTGAGCTCTTCTCTTCTAGCCATTTGAAAATATATATTGTTAATTATAGACACCTAGCACTACTGTAGACCACTAGAACTTATTTTTCCTGTCTAGCAGTAATCTTATATCTCTATTAACCAACCTCTTCCTATCCCATCTACCCTACCCTTCCCAGCCTTTAGTAACCACAGTTCTACTCTGTACTTCTGAGAGTTCGACTTATTTATCTATTTTAGCTTCCACATATGAGTGAGAACATGTGATATTTATCTTTCTGTGCCTGACTTATTTCACTTAATACAATGTCTTCCAGGCTCATCCATGTTGTCACAAATGACAGGATTTCATTATTTTTATGGCTGAGTGATATTTTCAGTTTTCAAATGTAACCTATAGAATTGTATTTTTGGTTTTTTCCCGAGGAATTCAAACCACCAAGCATTTATCAAGCTGTTTTAGCAGTAGAAACCTTTATGCAACCCCCTAAATTTCTACTAATAGTAGCATTTTAATAGCATATATTAATGTTTATAAGCTCAAAATTGTAATATGTATATCCAACAAATTGATGTATATTTTAATGACATAAAATTTTGCAGTTAAGGTTTATAGATGACCACTGCTTCCATAGACAAATCACTTGTGTAATTCCATCTTGGTTGCAGAGTAGTAACAAAATCCTGACTCACATAACATAACATAAAATGTCACGTTTTCTCAAAAGCTCCTCTTAAAATCTCAGAATACTCATCAATTAAACTAAACTGGTAGCTTGCGAGAGGGGTGGTAGAAATCTTTTATTCAAATTAAAAATGGAAACATTAATAACAGCTTACTTGCATTTCCTAAATAGTAAATATTCAACATGAATAGAATTGACGAATAGACAACTCAGCCAATTAGCTTAATCTCCTTTGTTTAGCAGAAAGTATATTTTAACATTTTGTTTATATTTTTTAAAACTAACAAAAAATCCAAGATAAATGGGTGATTATCTCTGACTAAAAAATAATCTAGAGCTCTTCTGTTTTTCCTCTCTTCCAACCACACATGCGTCGTTGAATATACCAGGCATGGCCCTTCCTTGGAAACATTGCCCTGGATGTTTATATATGCTGGAATGTTTTTTCCAAAGATGGTCACATGGCCAACTTCCTCACTTCCTTGAAATCTTTGTTCAAATGTCAGCTTTTCCATCATCATCCTACTTAAAATAGCAACCTATCGCCTCCTCCACCCTGGCACTCAGATTCCCCTCACACCAGTCTATTTTTTTCTTTTTCCACAGTACTTAACACTTTCTAAAGTATTACACACATTACTAATATGGCTATTGTTTAATGTCCATCTTTTCCTTTAAATTTTAAGCTCCAATACAGTAAAATTCTTTGCTTCATTTACTGATATATCTTCAAGTCCCTAGAACAATGCATAGGACATAATAGGCAGTCAACCAATATTTGTTGTATGGGTGATTAGGTTGATTGCGAATTGCTAAATTGATGCCTTGAAGTTGTATTGATGTGGATGAAGAGGAAACACACAAATATTTCTCCACAAAAATCCGGATCACTCCAAAAGGGCAGGAGAATTAGACTGTAGGGTAAACTATCCTATTATCTTCTATCTGACCCCTAAATTGCAGTTAAAGTGGATCCCTATACCCCTGATGTAGAAAGCCAGAGGAGAAGGTGAAGTGAAAGAGAGGGGGACAAGGGGGGGGGGGGGATGACAATCTCCCTGTGACTTAAGAAACATTGCTCTGAGACAGAATAACCCAGAAACACTGAAAACTGAGGACAGACATTACCCTAGCCCATTCTAAAGCTTTTATTTATACGCAAAAAAATTTATGAAGTGACATTTGCAAAATGTTAAAAATGACCTTTTTCTGGTGAATGATCTCTGGAGTGGATTTTTGCTTCTTTGTCATTTTACTAGTATAAGAATTTTTTCCAAAAAAATCATATAAAATTAAAAGCCAATTCTTATAATGAAAAGGTTTAATAAAAGCCTGTATGTTTCCTTATAAAAAATAAAAGTTAATATTCTTGAAAGATAAAACTGAATGTTTTAAACTTTGAGCTTTCTTGAATGTAGTATTGTACATTATAGAGTTAAACACACTACAGTGGTTAAACTTTACCCTAAGGCAGAATGGCTTGGACAAGGAAAAACCCTGAAAACCGGAGAAAGCTGATATTATTAAGAATACCTATGAAATCTGATGTCATATGAGATTTAACAAATAATTTTCTAATCCATTTATTATATCTATAAAGGAGTTTGAAATATGCTGTATTTTTTCTTGTTTAACATGCATAACATTCAGGGATAGTTATCTACAAGTCCTTGATAGAAGCTAACCCAAACTTTTAAAGAATATTATGTAAATTCAAGGAGAAAATTAATCTTAATATGCTTCAAAGGAATTGCACGTAGCTTTTCTAAAGAACTTATACATAAATAATAAATATAGAAAATATTTCCAAATACCTATGTAGTATCTTTACCTAAAATGGGATGGCTGGATAAGCACCACAGGACTTCCAAGTAATCTTGCCTATGTAAGGTATTGGGCAACATGGTGTCTCTCTATCCCAACTGATAGGATTTTATAATTTTGAGAACATACTGTATAATCATCACATAAATTTTATTTTAATCTTCTCTGTTGATAAAAAATGTAATCTGTGCTTACTTTTTTAGAATATGAGAGAAGACAAGAGAACCCAAATCTATCCAAAAAGGAAATTTCTAATGGGGCTCTCCAATTAACTCACTATTAACAAGCTGAATGTGGATGTCTTTAACTCATCAGATGCCAGTTAACAACACTTTTATCACTGTCTCATCAACTTACTGTACAATGGCTCAGAAGAGTCATGTGAATAAATTAGTTATGTTTTATAGCATATTTACATATTAAAATATGTATGTACAAATTAAATATTTGTAATTTAGCATTATACTAGGAGATACTACTCCTTTTGTTTTCTCTTATATTATTCTGTACCAAATGAGTGCCAACCTAGAGAATTCTAAAGCATTATTTAGACAGTGGCAGATTGTCACAAAACAAGCTGCCAAAATAAATGAAAATGTGAACAGAGAGGTGAAAACAAAAAGATTCAAATAACCCCATACAGGAAAACCCCCCAAATGAAGCTTATAGTCATATTAGAATGATCTGCTGGAGAATATAGGTATCCATTGACTGGTTTACTGTACTTGGGAGTGACTGGTATTATGGATGGAAAGCTGGACACCAGGCATACTCTTCTTGACCTGTACCTCACTCACTACAACCCAGCCTGCATTTTGGTCACAATGACCCCTGAGCTGCCTATGGCCTTGCAGAGGGTGGAAGAAGCCAGAGACCTTCCCAAAACTATCTTCTTAGAGGTCTGAACCACTACCCCCAGACAACTCTTTCCATGATAAAAACTGGGGTCAAATATGGCAATCTATCATTTGCTATCAAGCTACCACCCTTAAAGAGGAAAAGATGTTTATTTTCTATAAAGGTTCTTGTTGCTTTGTGTTGCTTTGCCCCCACCCCCCCACCACGGACTTGTCACTGCTCTTCCCCTAGGCGACAGAGATGAAATGATTACTCAAAGCCCATCTCTTCTGAGCAGTGAGAGGTCCCGAAGTGGTTAATCTCCCACTGGAACCCTCAAGTGAGAGGGAACCCTTCCTTGGGAAATTAACACCGAATTGGGGTTCTCTTCCTGTGTTTATTTTCCAGGCCAGGAAGAGACATATGTGGGGTTATAGTTTAACAGTATAGGCTGGTAACTTTCAGTGAAACAAGCCAGATGACATTCCAGTAAGACAACTAAGTGGTCTTATCAACAACAGTTTGATCGCAGCAAACATTCCTTCTTAACAGCAATTTCTCAGTATCTTTACATAACAATCAGTAACTAGTCTGTCTTTGAGCCAGCAACCTGCTGTGCCACAATCCTTATCTTGCAACAGAGACTTATAGCCTGAGGGAAATTTCTTGTCCTTGCAAGGTCAATATTTGAAACTGCAAGGCTTCGGAAAACCAGGCCCTGGGAAGTACATACACTTTTTAGTATATTCCACAGGTTCTTGCTCAACAGCTTTCCTTCCTATACATGGGAACAGAAAACTTGTAGTCTGGGCTTTTAAAGTGCCCAGTTGTTCTAGCAAGCATAATTGGAATGCACAGAAAATGTATGTAAGCAATGAGAATATTTGACCTGGTAGAAGGAAGAGACTGAAAGTGTATTTCTTTATTTTTCAATTATTTTTCACTAACTGTATGTCTATCTCTAACTTCTGTTGCACTAAGGTATGCACTGCCTGCAATAATCTAGGTAAAATTCTAAGATCCCATTGTGCTCTACTAAAGCTTCTTGCTAAAGCTTCCTACTATTTTGGTAGCAGGGACTGTATTAAGGTCTTTGGCTCAGGTGGGAAACCAGAAACTTCCACCTTGAGTACTGCCAAGGAGACTCTTTCCCATTACTCAAATCCCCTTCATCTTTCTTCTCCATTCAAATTGCACCCCGTCATCCCCTTCTCTTACCCATCTCCCCCATATTTCCCGCACCTCGCCTCATTCAAAATCAAATGCTACTCAACCTTTGTGTTTCAACAGTACACAGCTTCAGTTCCAGGGAGTTATCCTAGCACTAGTTTTATGCTATTGTTTCCTATTTAATCTTATTTTTTAAGTAGTTAAAATGTAAGGAAAAGAAAAACAGGAAAGCAAAGGAGAAAGGAATTAAGAAGCAATATAGGGGACTACGTAACAGAAAGTACAGAGACACAATGAAGGAAAGTGAAGGAAGGACAAAAGGCAGAAAGGTAAAGTCAAAGGAAAAAGGTCATAGAGCAAGCAGAGAATTACGGCCATTCACAAATACAGAGCTTACTGAGGGGAAGGAATTGTGCTAATTGCATTACATGCAGTGTTTAAAAAAAAAAAAAAAAAAAAAATGTGTGTGTAGCATATTTGCAGGGATAACAGATTTTGCTTGAGAATTGCCTGTTCTTAGTTCTCAAGTGGCCAGTTCCTGTTAGCTTGACATATGACAGGAAAAAAAATGTTTTAAGAAATGTCAATTTCCTAAAAAAAGAAACAAAACTTTAAAAAATTGTCATAAGGTACTCTTTTCTTATTTCATCCCAACATCCAAAACTCAATTTTATATTATTTTTATGTAGCTTTTAAGAGGTTAATATTAAAAAGTAAAAAAGCCTGTGATATTGCTTTCAATATTTTCTGGTATTACAGTTGAGTGACTTTAGTCATGTGCTCTTAAAAGACGTATTACCATGGTAACTAGATCTATTCTATTTTAGTGCAAACCAATACAAAGGGGTTAAAAAATACACTATTCTTGAATCCTGAGACTCATAGTCACTATTAAAGCTTACCTATCTCTCTTGCCATATTTTTCAAGAGGATGTTTAAAATTTTTTCTCTGTCATATTGCACCCCTCATCAAACTGATCTGAACAGGAGCAGTTCTCAAACCATAAAAGCTGATGCACTCTGTGACAATGAACACCTAACAGGAATTTCTGCCCTTAACTCAAATAGATAAATATCACTCAAATTTGTTATATAATCCAGAAGGTTATTTATCGTGCTTGCTGTTTTACAGAGGAAAAATTAGGTTTTTGTTTTAGAGACAAATGTTTTTTAAAAATAAAGCCCAACCATACATTGTTGTAGTACATACATAGTCTAAGAGATTATTGGGATTGTCAATTAATCATTGTTAAACACTGTCAGCAAGAAAAAAAGTTAGTTATTATCTCTTCTGTGTTTTTGCAGTAATTTTGTGTATCACTTCATTAGTAGTGACCATAACATTGCAATTAACATAATTTTGAAAGCTATTTTCTCCATAAATCATGTCAAATTTATCTTTATAATCCTAGCATAGGGCCGGCCGCATGGCGCACTCGGGAGAATGCGGCGCTTGGGTGAGCAGCGGCACTCCTGCTGCAGGTTCGGATCCTATATAGGGATGGCCGGTGCGCTCACTAGCTGAGTGCAGTGCAGGCGACACCAAGCCAAGGGTTGCAATCCCCTTACCGGTCACAAAAAAGACAAAAAAAAAAAAAAAAAATACT
>NW_007726967.1:392563-399703 GCF_000696425.1 Galeopterus variegatus
CAAAAAAAAAAAAAAAAAAAAAAAAAAAAAAAAAAAATACTAGCATAGTACCTGAAACTTAGTGGACCCTTAATAATTAATGTAAAGAAAATAGAAATTACTGTATAGTGAAAATTGGTTTGTTTTTCTCAGTGGAAGTGTGCTGCTCTAATATACATTAAAAACTGTCTGCTGAGTTGAGATTAAGTTTGTTTTTCAGGGAGGAGAGACAAATTAAATTATAAAAATTGTTTAGTAAAACTGCAAAAATATGATTTTTCCACTCAAGCTATGATATCACTGTGAAGGTTAATTGTAGGTGTCAACTTGATTAAAGAATGCCAAGAAAAACTGGTAAAGCTATCTTTTTAGGTGTGTCCAGAAGGGTGTTTCCAGCAGAGATTAATATGAGAGCCTGAGTGGACAAGGTGGGAAAGACCCTCCCTCAATGTGGGCAGGAAACATCCAATCCGCTGGGAGCCCGGAGAGAACAAAAAATGGAGAAAAATGGTGAAGCACTCTCTCTCTATCCACTGGAGCTGGGATACACTCTTCTCTTCTGTCTGTGGACATCAGCGCTCAATACTCGTCAGCTTTTGGGTTACAGGACTTACACCAAGGACACCATCAGCCTCCCTGGTTTTGAGGCCTTTGGACTTGGACTGAGCCACACTACCGGCATCCAGTTTGCAGATGGCCTATCATGGGACTTCTCTTCCTAATCTCATGAGCTAATTCTGCTAATAAGTTCCCTCATATATTTATAACATATTCCATTGGTTCTGTCTCTCTGGAGAATCCTGACTAATATAATCATCATCCAGGTAAATCCATGGCAGAGTCAACCGAAGTTTGCCTCTTTCCACGATGCCCCATAGTTTTAGCCAGACTATGAAGAACATCAAAACTATTCTAGCTATTTGGGCAATTTATACTACTCAGTTTCCTGTACTCCTCATGAGTATGACCACCCTCATTCAACATGTAGGTCACGAGAGGCAAGACCTATCAACAGTCTAGAGGACAATTTGGGCCCTACTCCCAAAAGACACACAGTCTCAAACACCATAATCCCAAATGCTGAAATTCTAAAAGATCAAAATACCTAAATTCTAAAATCCTGAAAATCACAATTTCTAAAGATCAAAATCCCAAACACATAGTTCTGAAAAAAGTAATTTTAAAAAATTATTTAAAAGACATTTATTTACATTTTTAAAAGTGGATTTACTTGAGAAACATAAATACACTACAGAACACTCCATAGGCCACTTTATACAATAAAATAGGAAATAACAACATATTTTTGCAAGCGTAAATGCTCAGTTATACCTCCTCTGAGGCACCAAAGTTTTCTTATTTTCTCCTTTTCCATGGCCTCCCTGAAATTCCAGGTTCTTTACTCTACCCCGTCCCCAGAATATGGCAAAGTTGCCACCACTGGTCAGTGTCTTGATTCTTACAAAGTAACATGCTTGGCAATCACCATTCAATTGCGCTGAAATGAAGGCAATTTTAGGGCAATGCCAACTTCACCACATTCCAACTGATTCTCCTCCACTTCTCCTCTTGGCTTTCAACAGTGCTCACTTAGTTCAAAAAGCTTAAAGAATTTCTGTCATATCGGGGATACATTTGGATTCCCATTCCTGATGTTAACTCTCCATTCTACCTAACTTCTAGAACTTCCCACAGCAGCAGCAAAGAGACACTCTCTCTATCTATCCCAGGCTCACAGGAAGTTCATCATGGCATGGCAGGAGGAACTAGGCACCTTATCACTATTAAAGCTTCTTCATACCTCCCCTTCCTGACTTTTATTTAAAATAATATTTACCAAGTAACTTAATTTGGATATTTTACAGCATTTAAGAAAGGGTTCTGGGAAATATCTGTGGATTTCCCTACACCTCTTCATATTGTTTACACATTGGGCATAGGCAAAGGGGAAAGTTAATTTCAACTTTCATTGTCCATTTCACTTTCAGTCTACCATGTTCTTTTAAGAAAGGAAACGAAATGACATCCCTTGGTGCTGTCTTTGATGTTTTCTCTCCCTTCTGCTGAAATAGTAACAACATCTGGGAACATGCACATAGAAAGACATTTGTCAACCCTGTCTAGTCTCTTTCGAGAAAGTTAATTTAACTGTAAAAAGAGAAAGGAAGTTCAGTTTTTGATTCTAAAGCCTTCTTTCAGAAAACAGGGGCCCATGGCATATTCCCAAATTTTGTCTCCAATTACACTCTACATCTAAATATATTCAGACATTATTACAGCTACACTTCTCACTTCATGACTCAACATTAGCCTGAGGCTACTAACTGTTACTTGCTAACACGTTAATTCGTAAGAATTTCTCATGGCTCTTCTGCTTTCTTAATACTTTAAGACAGGGGTCAGCAATCTTCAGCTGTGTGCCAAATCAGGCCTGCCACCTGTTTTTGTACAGCCCATAAGCTAAGAATGTTTTTTACAGATGAACATTAGCAACCGTTCTGATGACAGGGGACACTAACTTTCAATCTTAATTTTAAAAGAATTACACTCCTCCCCCCAAAAAGAACTCAATTAGTCTCAATCAATATACTTGTGTTACAAAAACCTGATCTCAATTATTTTGAATTCCATCATAAAAATTTGTGAAAATTTGTTATTTAAGTATCTGCATTATATCCTTGATTTTGCCTCTCAGTCCACAAAGCACAAAATACTTACTATATGGCCCTTTACAGAAAAGGTTTGCCCATCCCTACTTGATTCCACTTATATGAGGTATCTAAAATAGTGAAATGAAATTCATACAATCAAAAAGTCGAATGGTGGTTTCCAGGGCAGGGGGATGGGGAGGGAGAAATGGGGAGTTACTAATCAAAGAGCATGAAGTTTCAATTAAGCAGGATGAACAAGGTCTAGAGACCTCCTGTACAATACTGTACCTATAGTTGAACATAATGTTTTGTATAGTTAAAATTTAAAAGGGTAGATCTCATGTTAAATGTTTTTACCACAATAAAAGAAAACAGAAAACAAAAAGGGAACACTCAACTAGAGATGATCATGAAATGCAAATAAAAATCTCCACAGCAGTTTAATTAATGCAAGACCTCTAGGAGTTTCACATTATAGTTTTTTTCCATGTTAAACTATACATATTTCCTTGTTTTTCTGCTTATTATAATGCATATTAACTAAATGTAGTAATTGGTAACTCCTCTATACTCCTTTTCTTACTAAAACAGGAATTATTATTTTCAAATTAGTACTCATTACTAGCATTGATTGAATGTTTATTCAGTATTAGGCTTTATGTATTTCATAAACCCTATGAGGTAGGCATTACCATCTTTAAATGTGATGATGAAATGGAGGCTCAGAAAAGCTAACGAGCTGGCCTAAAACAGAGCTAGTACAAGAAAAAGCTCAGTTTGATTCTTCAGTCTCTATTCTTAAACAACATAGGATATTCTCTGCCCTGTTGTGTACCCTCTTCTTCTCGCAATTTCCTTTAACTATCTCCAGTTTCCATTTGTCCTCGACATAGCAGTTCCTCACTGCTTTTCGGTCTGCCGTCCACTTTCCATTCAGAAGCAATACAAGCAGCTATACTGGCATGGAGATTTAGAAATGTAGCAATAGCTATGTCACAACGCTAATTTTAACTTCTAGTGCCCTGATCTTGTTTAAATCACAAAGTCCAGCATGGAAATCTGAACAAAGGCAAAGACCCAAGCCAGAACTGAGGAACTGAACATGAGCTGTCATTGCCCAATCTCACCTTCCTGAAATGAGGAGATTTGGCTAGGAGGGTGGGAGGTAGTGGTGGTTATGATTTATTGCATCTTATACGTGGGTATGAGTCTGAATAGACTTTAACCTGGGGAGCAATTACCCATCGAGATGAAAATCTAAAGAGAGTTACAGGAAACACAAATTAATTGATCAGAAAAGGCACTGCTTTATCAATCCACCTCAATCATTATTTCACAGTATGTCATTGGTTTCATTTCATGTATCTAGTACTTTTTTGATATACTTACTATTTTTACTTTGATGATTACTGAAGTGTCTTCCAACTCTCTTTCCTGATCCTAGGACTCTAAAGTCCTATATAGTGACACAATCTAGAGAAGAATGCTGAGTAGTAGCCTCATCTGAGCAAACTATTCTGATATTGGCCAATCACATCACACGTTATTGATTCTCTTCAAAGGTTCATCTGGAATAGATAGAATAGTTCTGCTACAATGGTGTCGCTAAAATTCTAGATATAGCCTGGAAATGCCTGAAAACTCTTGACAAATAATTACTACATATTCTTTAATCAGTTACATTGCTGTGATTTTACTGAGATCAGGTTGTTAAAAATTTTTAAGAATGATTTAACCAACTATTGCACTTACGGACAATATTGTTTTATAATTACCAATCTCTGGTAGACAGCAGAGTTGATACAGGTAGCAGTGGCTCTGTTACCAAAGATTTGTCCTACCCAGGGCTGGACACACAGTGGAGCTCATAAGCACACTATAACATGAATAAGTGAAGGAGGGAACTGCAATATTTCATGTTACTTACTGCCTGGATTTGTTCCCTGACAGGAATATATAAAAGGCAGAAAAAAAAAAAAGGCAGAGAAATGTATTCCAAAAGTCAGAAATAAATGACTCACAGTTATAATTAAATAACATACATGCCTATAGAAGATAATGCAGATCCAAAAGTAGTGGTCTAAATAGACTTAGGAATGACAACAAGTGACTGAGATGACCTGATTTGTGTTCTCACTGGGAAGGGCGGGGCCAGGTGGGACTTGGTGTATAAAAAAGTCTGCAAGGCTCACTTTAATGAAAAGAAGGTGACCACAGGATGAGAACTTTACTATCCAGACCCACAAAGTCTCTGAGAGTCTTACAACACTTTCTTTGCAGCTCAAACTATGGATGACCTTCCCACTCAGAACAGACAGGCTAGATTTGAGATTGTGGACCTCCATTCCCTGGCCCATTTCCCAGCCAAGAATAAATTAAATCAGATTTCTCTTCAAATCTAGCTTAATCTATTGTGTTATTATGTGTGGCAATGCCTGCCTAAAAATATTGTTTCATATTTTTAAACACTTGAAATTGTTTAATCAGGGAGCAAGACTTACCATTGCCTAATAATCCATCCATTGCCACATCCAAAAAATATAAATGTGGTACTGAACATTTGTTGCACCAACTTGAACATGTGCCTGCACAGTGAGTCTAAAGTGCACTAATGACTTATAAGCACTGATATGTCCTATAACTGCTTCATGTGTGTCCATTTTGTCTACATTAATTACTTGTAAGTAAAGATTTGGCAAGACAGTGGCCCTCCCAACATCTAGCAGTAATTACAAAAAAGATACAACATTGTTCAAGAAAAACCATGTGTTCTTCAATTAGGTCAATATTACATATTCATAGTGGTCCTTGGAGCTGAATAGTTTGAAATGAAATTGATCCTTAATAAATGTATTTATTTACAGTCAGTCATGTTCCAGAAAGAAGTTAAAATGGTTTGCAAAGATTTTAAAATGTAGCAAGGGAGCATAAATTAAGAAGGGGAAGAAAAAAGAACAACAGCGGAGCTACAATTTGCATTTATTTATCAAGTTCAAGTCTGGATATGGAAGAACTGACAGAAATAAGGAGCTATAATAGGTTCATGTAGTATAAGTTAGTCATTAAGACTGAAAGGAGAGGACAGTGTGGCAAATTTGAAGACAATCTGATTCAATATATTGAAATATATAACAGGTCCCTCTCACATTTACATATCACTTTGCAGTTTATAAAGCACAATAAGTAAATGTATAGCCTCATGTCAGCAAGTCTACATTAGAAATGAGGAAACTAAGTCTCATAAGAATGTCTTGCCAGGACCAGTTGCCTCCGTAGATTGTAACACCAAATATTTTCAGGAAGATGTACAGACTGGCGAAGCAGAATTAGAGGACCTATTGTAAGAAATATCCACATGACCCTACTGACAATTGAGACATTTCTATATTGGCATATTTTTTAAATATTCTTTCAATATTAGGTTGAACCATATGGGATTGCCATCTTATAGGTCAAAAATGATTAGACTTTTCATCAGCCATTTCAAATGTTCAACCTAGTAGTGTGGGTATCAATGAAAACAAAATGTGATCTATCTTCTGAAGGATCAAAATCTGTTTAACCTCACTTAATTTTGTAGCTTGTACATTAGACATAGTATGTCTTTACTAAAGAAGAGATATAAACAAAAGACATGCTATTAATTATCATTAAATACACTAATGTCTTTACTAAAGAAGAGATATAAACAGACATGTATTAATTATCATTAAATACACTAGGACCCTTTTTCAGAATGGTAATTCAGATACAACAGACTCTAGACTCTGGTACTATGTTTTCTGTAGAAATATTTTGGGGAAGATATTGAAAAATACATCATACAGAGGGTTAACAGTTTTAACACAGAAACCAGCATAACAGTGTTAGAATCCTTCCAACTAGCTATGTGATACTGGACAAGTTACCTAAGATTCTGTGTCTCAGTTTCCTCATCTATAATTTGGAAATACTGCTATTACTCTCTCTTACAATGAACGCTATATAACTGAGCATCCGTCTCTTTAGCTTTTTTTCTTTTGTTATTAGCATATTCATTATTACAAATAGCAATTATTCTTTATGCCCTTTACCTGACCAATCAATCCCTTGGCTCCCAGAAAATTTACAGCCAAGTTGAAAGCTCATCTTCAAGAACCGTGCTGACCCTTGCAGTCTACATATTAATATTCTTTCCTCTGCTGTTTAGTTACTGCTTCTTTATATTTCTCTAGGTCTTGATTATCTATGTCTTCTTTAATCCACTTTTAGTACAGAGTGATATGACCCCAAATCTCTCATGATACAAGTTGGGTGTATCAAAAAAGATTTCAAAAAAAGAAAAATAACCAGATTTCAATTGAAAATAAAAATTAATTTTGTGTGTTATTTTTCTGAAATTCATTTTTATTTTTTATTATAAAAAATTGATTGTATATATCTGTGGGGCACAACATTGAATATCATTACCTGTGTGCAATATGTGATGCTCAAATCAGGATAATTAGTATATTCAATATTATACAATGTA
>NW_007726967.1:400087-411358 GCF_000696425.1 Galeopterus variegatus
AATAAAAATTAATTTTGTGTGTTATTTTTCTGAAATTCATTTTTATTTTTTATTATAAAAAAATTGATTGTATATATCTGTGGGGCACAACATTGAATATCATTACCTGTGTGCAATATGTGACGCTCAAATCAGGATAATTAGTATATTCAATATTATACAATGTATTCATTTCTCATGGCCATTTACCAATTCCTCCCTTTCTCCCCTTCTCCCCATTCCCACCTCTGGTAAACTCAATTCTATTCCCACCTTTTGAAAGTTCAATGTACTATTTTGATTATTGTATCTTTCTTTCTTTGTTTATTTATTTGTTCACTTTTTAGCTCCCACTTATGACTGAGGACATGTAGTATTACACTTTCTGTGCATGGCTCATTTTACTTAACATAATTTTCTCTAAGTTCATCCATGTTGTTACAAATGGCAGTATTTCACTCTTCCTTATGGCAGAGTAGTATTCCATTGTGTATATATATACCATATTTTCCTAATCCAGTCATCAGACAATGGACATTTAGGTTGGTTCCAACTCTTGGCTATTGTTAATTGAGCTATGATAAACTTGATTGTACAGGTATCCCTTCAACATGATGATTTCCATTTCTTTGGTTATATATCTAGTAGTGGGATTGCTGGATCATATGACAGTTCTATCTGTGGCTGATTGAGGAAACTCCACTAACATTTCCATAATGGTTGCACCAATTTATAGTCCCACCAACAGTGTAAGAAGGTTTCTCTTTCTCCACATCCTCACCAGCATTTGTTATTCTCCATCTTTTTGAGGAGAGCCAGTCCAACTGGGGTGAGATGGTATCTCAACGTGGTTGTGAGTTGCATTTCCCTGATAATTAGTGATGTTGAGCATTTTTCATGTTTCTGTTGTCCATTTGTATGTCTTCCTTTCAGAAATGCCTATTCAGCTCCTTTGCCCAGTTTTTAATTGGGTTTTTGGTTTTTACTGTTAAGTTGTTTGAGTTTCTTATATATTCTAGATATTAATCCTTTGTTACATGTGTAGTTTGCAAATATTTCCTCCCACTCTGTAGGTTGTCTTTTTGCACTATTATTGGCTTCTTTTGCTGTGCGGAAGCATTGTAGTTTGATAAATTTCATTTGCTTATTTTTCCTTTTGTCCCCTGTGCTTTTGAGGTCATATTCATAAAGTCTTTGCCCAGTGATACTTCTGAAGTGTTTCCCTCTGTGTTTTTTTTCAGGAGTTTTATAGTTTCAGGTCTTATATTTAAGTCTTCAATCTATTTTTGAGTTAAATTTGACTTATGGTAAGAGATACGTGTCTAGTTTCATTCTTCTACATATGGATGTCCAGTTTTCCCAGAATAATTTACTAAAAAAGCAATCTTTTCCCCAATGTATGTTCTTGGTGCCTTTGTTGAAGATCAGTTGGCTAGATGTCTGTGGGTTGATTTCTGGGTTCTCTATTCAGTTCCATTGATCTGAGTGTCTGTTTTCATGCCAGTACCATGCTGTTTTGGTACTCTAGCTTTGTAGTATAGTTTGAAGTCAGGAAGTGTTATGCCTCAAATTTTATTTTTTTGTTCAGAATTGCTATGGCTATTCAGAGTCTTTTATAGTTACACATGAACTTTAGGATTGTTTATTCTATTTCTGTCATTGGTATTTTGACAGGGATTGCAATGAATCTGTAGATCACTTTGGTAGTATGGATATTTTCACAATATTAATTCTTCCAATTCAAGAGCAAGGAATGGCTTTCCATCATTTTGTGTCCTCTTTAATTTCTTTCAACAGTGATTTGTAGTTCCTTTTGGATGTTTTGATATTTTTTGTTTCTTTCCTTCACCTTTTCTGTTTGTCTTCAATGTTTGTTGGTTTTTTGAGGTGGTAAGATACAGTTTCTTTCTCTTTCTTGTTTGCATTTTTTTTCTACTAGTGGGTTTTGTTCTTTCCTGTTTATTCATGGTAGTGAGTATCATTTTTATTGATTTAGATGCAAGACTCCCTTGAGGATTTCTTGTAGAGCTGGTCATGGGGTGGCGAACGCCCATAGTTTTGGTTGGTCTGAAAAATAAACTATTTCACTGTCATTTCTGAAGGACAGCCTTGCTGGGTATAGTATTCTTGGCTGGCAGGTTTTTTTCTTTATTATTTTGAATATATTATCTCATTCTTTTCTGGCCTGTAGAGTTTATTTTGAGAAATCTGCTGTTAGTTTTATGGGGACTCCCCTATAGGTCACTTGACGCTTCTATTTTGCTGTTCTTAGGATTCTCTCTTTGTCTTTAACTTTTGCCAGTTTGGCTATAATGTACCTCAAAGAGGATCTTTTTGGATTGAGTCTGTTTGCAGATCTTTGAGCCTCCTGAATCTGAAGATCTGTTTCTCTCCCTATACCTTATAAGTTTTTCATTATTATTTCATTGCGTATGTTCTCAATGACTTTTCCTTTCTCCTCCCCTTTAGGAATACTCATGATTAGAATGTTTGTGTGCTTAAGATTGCCTGATATCTCTCCAAAATTTTCTTCATTTTTTAAAGTATTTTTTTTCTTTTTTTGTGTTTGCCCGAGTTATTTTGAATAGACTGTCTTCAAGATCAGAAATTCTTTCTTCTCCTTGCTCTAGCCTGCTGCTTAAGCTCTCAGTTGTGTGTTGTTTTTTTTTATTTCATTGAATTGCTCCCTCAGTTCTATGAGTTCTGTTGCATTCTTTTTTAAAGTATTAATCTCTTTGTAAATTTCCTCCTTCATACTGGATAGCTGCTCAGTTCATTGTGTTGTTTAACTGCATCTTCTTGCATCTCATTGAGTTTCCTTAAAATTTTTAATCGGAATTCCTTTTCAGTCATTTCAAACGTTTCCTGCTGTATGGGGTCTGGTTCTTGAGAGTTACTGTATTCCTTTGGTGGACTCATGTGTTCTTGTTTTTTCATATTTCTGTCCCTACATTGATGTCTGTTTATCTGGTAAAGCAGTTGCTTCTTCTGTTACTCTCCAAGGACTCCTCTGGTGACCCTCCTTGTGTCAATGCAGCCGAGTGGTTTGTGGTCCACCTGCACAGTGGCAGTGGCTGCTGCAGCTAATTCTGTGGTAGCAGGACACCCTTGCAGCAGCAGTGGTTGTGGAGGTGGCTTTGGAGGGATGCCCATGTGACAGTGGTGGCTCCAACAGTGGCTGCCTGGTGGTACTGGTGGTGATGGTGACTGCAAGAGTGGTAGTTGCAGCAGCCACCCACTTGGCTGCAGTGTCCACCACAGCACTGCAGTTACCTCATGGGGGTAGTAATAGTGCCAGCAGCAACAACTGCCTCCCTTTTGTCTGCTATTTCCACATTGGCAGCAGGGTTACCTCATGAGGGTAGCAGGGAGACCAGTGGCTGCAATTGCCTCCCTCTCGTCTGTGGTGTCTGCAGTGGCAGTGTATATACTTCATGGGGGTGGCAGGAAAATAAAAATTAAATCACACAATGCAAGTTAAAAAAGGGAGACCAGTGGCTGCAATTGCCTCCCTCTCGTCTGTGGTGTCTGCAGTGGCAGTGTATACTTCATGGGGGTGGCAGGAAAATAAAAATTAAATCACACAATGCAAGTTAAAATTTTTTATGTTCAGTGAATGTTGCTACAACTGAAAAGAAATTAAATGGTACATAAAAAAAACTATTTGTTGACATCAATAGTAAATGGTGTTTAACTATAATATACACAAATACAAATGAATTTCTTATACTTGTTTGTTCTATGGCAAAGTTGATATCTACAATTCAAGACAGTACTTGCCCCATTAGCAAAAGCACATTACTAATAATGTTGACTACTAAATGACACACTTAATACCATTTACTGTAACTAAATTATTCTGTTAAAATATATCAAACACTTATAAAAATTCTAAATATTTTCATGACACCAATGTGGAACTAATTATTAAATTAAATAAAAATCATAAATAAATATAATGAGAACATGGATTATTTTCTAGAAATGCACAGGCAATAAAATCCACCTCTACAAGATAGTAACACATAAATGAAAGACTTAAAAGCAAATAATTCCAGTTACTCCTCTGAAGTTAATTTAGAATAATGGAGCCTGGGATTCATGCTCCCTGATTCTAAATCATGTCAAAACAGGTAATGGGCTCAAATGTTTAACAGAAAAATGAGTACCATAAAGATAAGCAGAATGTAATTTGTGGTTCTTATCTTGTACATATATGTGTCATGCAGAAACAAAGTACACATATTCCATTACAGCTAAATGACAATAACAACTACAACAATAAGAATAAATCCAGAAATCTATATGATTAAAATACAGTAGTACTAAAGATATGTTCTTTCTGATTATTCTAAAAAAAATGAATAATTCCAATAAAGACACATTTTAGATAAGCCCTTAACATACTTTGAAGACAAAAAAACAGAGGACTCATTTTGGCAACTTATTATTCCTGTTTTATCTGCCCTTAGACTCATTTCTTTTTTATTGCATTTTTTCCTCCTTCCCCTCACTAAGGATGCTGACTGCATTCCCACTTCATAACAGAGGCCTAATACCCCCTATTGCCAGGAGTGTTCCCTGCAGACTGTTTACCACTGAATCCCTCCCCAATAATTGTCCTGAGCCAAAGAAACTGTCTCATCAAGGTTATACTCCCTCCCTTGTCCCTATCCAAGGTCTGTTTTATGCAGAAGAAGAAAGGCCCTTGCCTTAAATTGGATTTTTCTAAAGGGCCATATTAACTTTAGAGCTTCCACTGCAATTGGCTGCATCCACTGCTAAAAATACAACATAGTTCAAATTTTCCCTCTTCCCAATCCTGCTTTACATATTCCCTTATTGGTATTTCCTGTGACACTTCCTAATAAGCTTCTTGTGGACAAATCTACATATCCCTGAGGAACATAACCTATGTGAAGAAAGTACTAAAAAGTAATGTTTGCTATAATCTGATATAAAATAAATTTAACAAAGGTATATAATAATTACAATATTTAAGGACTTTTGGAGGGATAAAGATAGAACTCCAACTGAAATAAGATTCTCAAATTTTTAAATAAAAGTTACTATTTTCACTCACATATTTCATAGTATATGACTAATTTTCAAATGTAACACTATGTGACAACTCACCTGAGGTGTTCAATTGAGAACAATACAGTGCAATGACGAAAACTTCACCCAAACCACAAAAGACCCAATGTTAATGTACTACAAGTAGTAAAATTACCAAATGCTTTAGGTGTTATTAAAATACTGAACCAACATAACCCAAGATTTGGGTGAAGGGTTTCTCTTACTCTGGGTACTTTTAAAGAAAAGATGTTGGCAAAATTCTAATAAAATATTGCATATCATCATATGAAAATAGAAAATCTGATTCTACTCTTTTATAAGCCTATGATGCTTCCATTCCTGAAATGCCTTTTAATAATAAGGTTCAGAATTAGTGGTCTCTAGAAAAGATTCAAAAGAAAACAATTGAAGGAATTAGCTTAGGAATGTACCTATAGAAAAACAAACTGAAAAATAAGTTAGGTCCCTTTGATAAAGGAAGAGAATCCTGAAATATGACATAATCAAGTGTTAGAAGGAATTAGCTTAGGAATGTACCTATAGAAAAACAAACTGAAAAATAAGTTAGGTCCCTTCGATAAAGGAAGAGAATCCTGAAATATGACATAATCAAGTGTTTAAACAAGTTAGGGGAAAAAACATAAAATGTATTCTTTTTCTGCTCTAGGAAACTAGGGATCTTATTTATGTTGTTTATCCAGAATTTTAAAGGCTCAGCAAAATGTGTGACACATTTTTATTTTTTAAAATAAATGAGATTTTTAAAAAGCTACTATTTCATTGTTGGTGCAAGACATATTTTAGGTGAGAAACACAAATAGCTCCCTAAGAGATTTAATTTTATAAATGAAAGAATCATAATTAACTTTTCCTAGAATTAATATCAGGAAAATCAACTAGGCCTTTTAACATCACATCATGTAAAGTCTTTTTTTGGGTGAAAAAATACTGGCTTACTCTTCAAAAAGCTTCATACTTAGATTAGAATGCTCATAATAGAAAATAGCTCCACATGTTATTAAATGTTGTACCTTAAATGGTTTATATTGTCACTCGATGTCTATGACATAAAGACTCATGATACAAATTCCAATCAGTTTATGTCTAAGAAACTGGTATTCTTCCTTTTATTGTATAATTATCACTATATAGCATATTATTTTACCATAATTGCCATTAGCACATGCAAAGCTAACTCTTTACTCAACAAATAATAAGTTAATACTGCATTGAATCAGCATGTATCTTTCCTCTGAGAGGCACACACTCGCTAATTGTCCTTCGCATCCTGGGTTCTAGATCCTCTCACCATGCCCTGCAAACTCTACAGTCTATTGGGAAGAGAGAAGTGAATACTTCCTCCTTGTAGGTTATATTCAGTTAGAAATGGGGGAGTGGTGGTAGGTTCAATCATAGGTTTATTAATCCCCAAACTTTTGGAGTCTTATTAGTTGTGACAAGCTTAACTAATAAAACAAATTATCGATAGTATCTTAAACAAGATAGAAGTTTATTTTCCTCTTATATAATAGCGCAGGTATAAGCAGTCTATGGCAATTACTGCTGTGCCACAGTGTCAGAGATTGTGGCTTCTTCTATCTTGATGCTCAAAAATCCTTAATATGTGATTTCCACCTCATAGTCCAAAATAGCTCCTCTAGCTCCAGCCATCACATTTATAATCCAGCCAGTAGGAATGGTAAAACAGTCAAGGGGAAGTCACATGCATTCCATCTGAGAACAAAGTTTAGGAATTGCATGCATCACATGTGTTCATACCCACTGGCCAAAATGTAGTCACCTTACCATATTATACTAAGAAGAGGTTTGGAAATGTACACTTTATTCTGGAAAGCCATATGTCTGGGAAAAATTCTACTACTATAGAAGGTGGACCAAATACTGATAGCAACTAGCAGCCTCTGCAAAAAGAATTAAATGAGAAAGCTTTTTCAGTGCACAAACACAGTTCTCTTCATCTGTAAAGTAAAAAAGCTCTGCAAAGATGACTTAGGTACCAGTTTCCATGTCACTCCTGGAATCCATATTGAAGCCCTATTCCTGGTCTCTTTTTTATGCAAAGAATTCCTTCTCAAGTTCTCATAATTTGGTCCTCATAGAGTCACTCTATTCCTTTACAAATATCTACATATAATTAAATCATATTATTGAAGCTGAGCAAACCGTTGTCCCAAGAATTTTCTTGGGCTTTATGTAAATTAAATAAATAGATACCTACAGAATTTAATGAGAATTAGCATATATTAAGTGCTAGCTCTTCTGAGTGTTCTGTATGCATTACCTCATTTAATCCTTAAACTGCCTGTGAGTTATATATTATTCTCACACACCTTCTAGATTTAAAAAAAAAAAATGAGGCAAAAAAATTGTTCTGGGGCAAACACACCTGAGAGCAGATAAAAGAGTTCAAACCCAGGCAGTTTGACTGTAGATCCTGTAGCTCAATAGCTACCCATCCTTCACTGTAGTGACAGATAAATTTTTCCCCTACCCTGGGTAATTTATTTGACTTGCAAACATAATGATACATTGTATAGAGCCTCAGAACTTAGAGCTGAGAGATTCTTTGTACATCTCATAGCAGTCAGAAGTAAGAAGGTCATACACAGAGCACTGGCAAGAAAGAAACTGGACCCCAGGTCTCCTGGTTGTCAGAACAAAGCCCAGCCACCACTTCACACTGGCCCCTCCCTTGCAGAGTAAAGAATGACTGAGATATAAAGCCAAGCGTCACCTATCAACACTGTTCTATGACCTACAAAGTATTAACCATGGATATTCTAAAGTACTTGCCTTAAAAGAAAGCAATCTCTAAAACTTTTAGTTAAATTTTAAAGAAAAGCCAATCTATGAAATTATTATTTTTTAAGCCCTGAATACTTTGCAGGACTTTTTATTTTTAACCATAGAAACGTTCTCTTTTCATTCATGTTCATTAAAAAAAAAAAAAACTACATATTTTCTATGGGAACCCACTTCCATATGTGGAAAGTTTTTTCTTAAAAATGCCTGAAAGAATACAAACAAAAGTTTTAAGAATAGTTATTGAGGTTTGTGGGAATGGGTGGGGGGCAGAAAAGAGCCGAAAAGGAAGAGGATCATACTGTTTGATGGATGGTCAGAGCAGATTTCTACTTCAAATGTAATCTTTTAACGTATTTTAAAGGGGAATGAATTAAATTTATGCATTTATTGTACAACTCTAATAAGGTAAATAAAACATTAAAGTTAATGTTTTAAAATGAGGAAAAGTAGGCTGCCCAAAAGGATTCAAACCAGGTAAACTAGCCTCAGTATGTTCTCTGTCATAACAGTTTTCCCCCAGACTATTCCAGTGCAGTGGTGTAAAAGTATCTGCTGCCAAAGATTTCTTTTCCACCAACTTTTTTACTCTAACTTAGGGAAACCCCAAAGCAGCTCTCTCTCTGGGCTGTTTTTATCTCATGAGGATTTCTCATAGAAATTTCTAACAATAGAAATTGGTTTTGGTCACAATACAGACCCAGCAGGATGTTCAAAATGCCAAGGGTGATTCAGTGTTTCTGCCTAGCAGAGCCTGCTGGTAGCTACCTTATGAGCCATATGGAAACTGCTAAAATGGGAAATAAAGCAGCAGGTTCTGAAGCTACCAGTTTCCTTTGCCATGGTAGAATTAACATTGGTCTATGGTGCAAAGCATTCCTGCCTTTGAAATGTCCAATATCCATGGAATATCACAATCCATGGTAAAGAGCCAAATAGTTTTCTATGTATTCTACTGATTTCCTCTTTAGTTCTTTGGTTAGTGCTTGAAATAATCACATTTTGAAAGAAAATGTGAAAAGCAAAGCAGTCATGTAGGCCACACATTGCTTAGCAGAATTAATATTCTATAGACTCATGTTGTAATAGAATGATTTAAAGCACAATGTAAATGCTTTATAACTGTTATGTATGAGTACTTCTTTCCTGAGAGATAATACCAAAAGATCCTTTTTTTTTCTTTCTAGCAGAAATTTTCAGTCTTGAACAATGTGAGGACAATCTAGGGAAGCAGCTGTACTAACAAGACAGAACTGTCAGAAAGTGAAAATTGTTCACCAAAAAATCCTCAGTATGGAGAAAAAGAATACCATGGTTTAAATTTGAGAGACATTTTAGGACAGGCTGTCCTGAATAAGAGACCCTTGAAGAAAGAAATTCTATCAATATACTATATATGAAAATACCTTGCAACTAAATAAAGAATAAATAATCTCAGAACACATAAAATGCTAGAAGGCAATGAGCAGAGTGTCTGTACATAAACCCAGATCCACACAAAGTACAGTTTACTTCTCTTTCCATAACATTGCTTAAAATTGATTGTGAGAAGCATGCTATGTTTATCATGTGAATTAATATGCACATACATGTATAGGTTGTGTCAAAGACTGGTACAATATATGCTATTAAGCTGGTATTTTAAAGTGAGTGACTGAGATGATATCTCAATGTGGTTTTGGTTTGCATTTCCCTCATAATTAGTGATGTTGAGCATTTTTTCAGGTACCTGTTGGCCATTTGTATGTCTTCCTTTGAGAAATGTCTATTTGGTTCCTTTGCCCATTTTTTAATCGGATTATTTTTTGTTTTACTGTTAAGTTGTTTGAATTCCATGTAGATTCTGACTATGAATCCCTGTCAGATGTATAGTTTGCAAATATTTTCTCTCATTTTGTGGGTTGTCTTTTCATCTGTTGATTGTTTCCTTTGCTGTACAGAAGCTTTTTAATTTGACATAATCCCATTTTGTTTATTTTTTTTTCTTTTGTTGCCTGTGCTTTTAGGGTCTTACTCCAGTTAGACTGCCTATGATTGAAAAGACAGAGAATAATAGATGTTGGCAAGGATACGGAGAAAAGGGAATCCTTCCACACTGTCAGTGCAGCAGTTATGGAGAACAGCGTAGAGGTTTCTCAAACAACTACAGGTAGAACTATTATATGATTCAGCAATGCCACTTCTGGGTATGTACCCAAAGCAATGGAAATCATCATGCTGAAGGGATACCTGCACTCCCATGTTTATTGCAGACTATTTACAATAGCCAAGATATGCAACTAACCTAAATGTACATCAATGAATTACTGGATAAGGAAAATGTAGTACATATACACAATGTAATACTACTCAGCCATAAAAAAGAATGAAATCCTGCCATCTGAAGCAACATGGATGAGCTTGGAGAAAATTATGTTAAGTGAAATAAGCCAGGCACAGAAATAGAAATACTACATGTCCTCACTCATAGTGGGAGCCGGAAAGAAGGAAAGAAAGAAAGAGAGAAAGAGAGGAAGAGAGAGAGAGAGAGGGAGGGAGAGAGAGAGAGCCAAAAAAGAAAGAAAAAGAAAGGAATGAATGAAGGAAAGGGAAGGAAAAGGGAAGAAAGGGAAGAAGGAAAAGAAGGAAGAAAAGAAACAAACAAAGAAAAACAACCACAATAATACATTTAACTTTCAGAAGGAGACAACAGAACTATGGTTAGTAGAGGTGGGAAAGTGGGAGGGGAAGCGGGGATAGGGAGAATAATTATGTTTTATAATGATTAATATGCTAATAATTCCAATTTGATCATCACATATTGTATACAGATACTGACAGTCAACTCTGTTCTCCACAGATATGTATAATCAATTATGTTTCAATAACAAAAAATAAGAAAGAAAATGAGCATTGGAAAAGTGGTTAGGAAACCTTAGTATAAAATCCATGGAAAAGACAATGATACATTGCTCTCAATTCAGAAGTAAGTTTAATCCATTGAAATAAAGCAGCTCATAGTGCATCTTTCATCTACCTTCCTGAAATTCTGTTCTTAAATGCATATATGAAAAACCATAGGGGGAAAAAAACATAAAGTGAGTGAGTAGATAAAGATTTTTAAAACATTTTTAAAAGAAACTTTGATCAGAATACAGGGTATCCCTGAGGTTGTTTAACCAAAGCCATTTCCAAAAAATGCTACCAGGCTCAGCTACATTTTACAAAGTTCCCATCATCCATGTCATCATCAGTTTACATCATTAGTAATAATCACATATCAATTTTTCAGGAATTAATGAAGAGATTATTTTAGAAAATGGTTTCTGTTGAAAATGGAATGGAATATCTAACATGTTCTCGCTCCTTAAAAAAACAAGGAAAGGTTGGGCCGGCCCGGTGGCGCACTGC
>NW_007726967.1:412054-414376 GCF_000696425.1 Galeopterus variegatus
AAAGACAAAAAGGAAAAAAAAAAAAAAAAAAAACCAAGGAAAGGTTAATATAGGAATATTAAGGAGTCCCTAGAAGATACACTACATAGGTAATTTGGGGGCGGTTAAAGAAAATACATTAAATTCTCTTATCACAAGTTTTAAAAGAGCCTTCAGTTTCATACAGAATTGAGTTAAACCCTTGGATTTATTAAATGTCCAAGCATTCTAGATGTTACTTGTTATAGTGGCATAGAGAGTCAGTAAATCCTTAGGCTGGAAATGGCATCCGGAGTTCATACATTTATCATTCATTCATAAAATACTTATTGGGCACCTACTATATGCCAAACATAGTGCTAGATGCTAGGAGCATGATAATGAATGAAACATGTAATGTCTAGCCTAATAATTCTGTCAATTGAGAGACATCAATAAAACCACAAATGAGTATGTAAATCTAAATTGTGACAAGTCTATGAAAAAGTAGAACAGAGATGTAATAGAGAATAGTTGTGGTGGGGAGGGTGGTGGGAAGGGTGGCAGTCAGTGTCAGCATGAGCAGCCAGGTGAAGAGCAGGAAAGGCACAATTCCAGGCAGAGGAAACATGTGAAGACCTTGAGCCCTGAGAGGACAAACTGTTTGAGAACTGGAGGACATCACTGTGGTTACTGGATAATGAGCAAAATAGAGTGAGATTTTGAGAAAAAGTTAGAAAGATGGGCAATAAGAGATGACCATTACACGAAGTCTATATTTATCAGAAAGTCACTGAAAGAATATAATTAGAAAAATGACTTGATCTAAGTTTTAAACAGGCTATTTGGAGACTGCCTGAAGAAAAGACAATCTTGATATCCTAGACACACTAGTACATATTCTAATGTGATTAGATATCTCAGATTTTTATGAACATTCCAAATTCCATCTTCTTGTCATAGGTGGAAAATGATCTGATTCTAACATCAGATTTTTCTTTCATCTGGGGCCGGAAACCAATTACCTGTAAAATGCAATTCATCCCTCCCTTCTGTTAGGGTGCAGAAAATGATGTCCCCAAATATGGCACTTTGACATGCTGAACTAAAGAAGCAGCCCCAAGGTCTCTTTGACCTTCCCCTCACTCCTCTCAACACTTGTGTCTCCCAAAGCACAGGATGAGGCTGTTTTCTGAAGTCACCTGATCTACTTAGAAACCGGACCCCCAAAGAGGAACACAATTTCTTCCCACCCTCTCCCTGAAATCTCATTATCTATCACAGGAAAGAAGACTGACAGTGTAGCCATGCCCGAATGAACTTTCTTACAAGATAATATCGGACCCCCAAAGAGGAACACAATTTCTTCCCACCCTCTCCCTGAAATCTCATTATCTATCACGGGAAAGAAGACTGACAGTGTAGCCATGCCCGAATGAACTTTCTTACAAGATAATATCTGCTTCTCCAGCTCATTCAAATTCCAAAAAGAATTATTTACAAGTTAATTCTGTCTTGTGGGTCCATTCATTCTACCTAAAATTCATCACAATCCCTCAAAAAAATTGTGTAAATTCTCTCCTTCCCTCTCTCCAATGAAGAGGGTATTTAAGTGTCAACCATCTGGGCCTTTCTTTGAGTAATTTTGTATGACTCCCGTGCACACATGTGCATGCAATATATTTATTATGCTTTCCTCTTGTTAACTATCTTCTGTTATAAGAGTGTCAGTAGGGACCCTTTATGATTGGGAGGAAAGGGATTACCCCTTTTTTGCCCGTACATTTCTGGCTACAAGGATGGGATGGCTGAGACACCTGACTTGCTCTAAAACCTCCAGATGAGGGACTGGGACAACTGACAAAAGGGCTGCAGAAAAAAATGGTAAGAATTTTTTATTACCAAGGTGGGTTACCTCAGACTTCTGTCTGTAGTGCCCAGTTGAGAACAGAGGTCAAAATGTCTCTTTATCCTTTCCTTTGCAAAGTCAGGTTGGCAGCAGAAAATGATTTGTTTGAATTATGACACTTGTGTGAATTTAGTTTTTGGTGTCCTGAGAACTTGGCTTTGTTTGCCACCCATTGGGATCATGGAGGTTGGTGGGCCTGTGGGTGCAGATGGCAAACTGAATGATCGAGGGGCCCCATAAAAAGCTAATGTACCAACTGTTGCCAGCTCTCAAGGAATTGTATAAATCTTCCTTTCTTTTAGCTATCTTTGGGAGTGGCCATGAATCCTGAGAGGGCTGCATCTCTGCGCCTCTTTAAAGAAGTCTCCTGCATCCTTGGTTAAGCCACAAAAGGCTTATTGATTTTGGTTCTGAGTCAATTGGTAGACACATTTGGTTTAAAAGAAAAAAAAAAA
>NW_007726967.1:415189-416349 GCF_000696425.1 Galeopterus variegatus
TTTTCTGGCATACTTAGATTTTTAAAAGCCTCAGATTTCTGACTGAGTCAAACAGAAACTTACAGTAAATGGCAATTTGATAAAGGAAAAGGCATTGAGTAGGTTGGTCAGGAAGATCTCCAACCAGGGCTATGACCTGAGGATGTGGGTGGTTTGGCCACTTGGAGGCTGTGGAAACACTCGCCACTGAGGGGTAGAACTCCAGTAGGGGATGGGCTGGTCACAGAGTGGGCAGGTTGGCGTTAGGTCACCCACCAATCTTGGGGGGATATTCTTGCAGTGAGGCGCACTGTGGGAGCATCGTGCAGCCCAGCCCCATGGAATTACCCTCTGTTTTTGCCTCAGCTCTGGGGGATCCAGGATGCAGCATAGGAATGGGATCCTTGTTTTCCGGCGATCTAGGTGCTCTGCCTTGCTGCACCTGCCTTTCATATGTATAAGTATTAGGCCCTGAAAGCTGCAAATGTTTGTTGGCCCTATTTATTAACGGGCTCTGCCCTAAACTCAGTAATACAGTTAAAAAACAAAAAGTAAGTTAAAAAGCCAGCTGTCTAACTAAAATAGTTCTCCATAATACAACTTTATGATATTCAGTCCGTTATTTTGAACAGATTTCTGATACTTTCCTAGGCTTATCTGTATATTTCCTTGTAAAATCTTGAAATAAATTCCTATAATTTTTCTTTGCCTTGTATCCATTTTCAAATCCTCCTCAGCCAACTGACACACCTGAACCTAATTCTCCCTTCCTCACCCCCAATCAGGGCTCTTGTAGAGAGTGGATATCTTGATAAACCTGTCAAGGCAAGGCTAGAATTTATAGCCAACCTCCAGAGAAAAACCTTAAGACCAAATCAGAGAAAAATACAATAGCAGAAATGGATATTTCGTCCACTCAGATGAGTTCCGGAAACAATCAGACCTAAAACCTAGTCCATAGCATCCACAAAATTGATTTCTGATAATAGACAAAATGCCGTAAGCTTTTTCTCAGAGATAAAAAAAATATATAAATAGAATAGAAACTAACTCAAATGATTTTAGTTTATGTGATCTGAATAAATAAAGCTAGTTTTAAAATTGTTGGTAAAATAAAATAGAACTGTCTTAGAATTTTAATTAAGACATTTTTGCCTGGATCTACAGGTCAGACAAATTTA
>NW_007726967.1:417098-424295 GCF_000696425.1 Galeopterus variegatus
TTACTTATTCATAGGATTAAATTAAAAATTAAGGTTACAAAGAGTTAAAATTGTAGTTAATAAATATAATGAAAACTACTAGATATAAAAAAAAAAATCTGTATACAGAGTGTTCAAGGAAAGTAAAATGTTATAAGGCATGAGAATGTGGTTTTTATTAAAGAAAAGGCAATTCTGTCCAGTTTAGAGATATTTAAAGGCTGTTCCAAAATAAAGAAATAAAGTAAGACTGATATAGATAAAACTGAGTGAGTATAGAAAGTTGAGGAAAGGAAAAGTACTGAAAAAATTGCAAGAACTTATAAAAGGTTTACGAAACTTTATCTTGTATGGTCAAAGCTGAGATTGGATGGATTTGTTTATAAGGTATTAAAATTACCTTTTGTATTAATAGTATACTGGTACAAAAGTAAAATTTTGTTCGCTCTTTTAAACAAGATTTTTGTGTTATATTAACGAAAGGAAGAAAGTAAAAGTTTTTTCCACCTTCCCAATAAAATGAACAAAAAAAAAAAAGAGAGAGTGCTGTGGATTGATTGAATTGTGTCCCCAAAGTTCATATATTTGAAGCTTAATTCCCACTGTAACTGTTGAGCGTAAGAAATCCTATTATGGTAATTGAAAAGTGGGGCCCTGAAGAGGTGATTAGATTGTAGGACCATGCCATAGTGAATGGGTTAATAATGGTGGTCAGGGGCTGGGTTCTGAGGGCTTTAAAAGGAGAGCACATGAGAGTCTCTCTCTCTCTGCTCTGCCATTTTCTGCCATGTGAGATCCCTACATTGCTTGTAAAGCCATCATCCAAAGAAAACACTCACTAGGTATGTTTCCTGGACTTTGGACTTCCCAGCCTCTGAAACTGTAAGCAATAAACTTCATTTTCTTACAAACTACCCCGTCTTTGGTATTTGTTCTAAGCAACAGAAACAGACTAATAGAGAGGGAAAGAGGAACAGATTCTGTGTGTCTCGTGTCATCTTCTGCTAGGAAAACTGAGTCACCTCTCTATTGAAGAGTAAAGATTTTGGACTTTTAAAATACTTTAATTATCACTCTGGTTAAATAAATGACTTATTTCATAATGATCTATGATCCTATTTTGATCAAGTGTCTTAAACTTTTGACATATTTAACAGGTTCCCCTAAATCAACTTTCAAATTCAAAATTAAATCTTTTTGACCCAAAACTAACTTTGAGATGTTTCAATGGGCCCCTGAAGTATCCAAAAGAAAGATAATAAACAGGTTTATTTGATATGATAAATTATACAGGAAGCATTGTTAAATAAGAAATGATGTTTAACTATATTCGAGTTATTAACACACATACCAAAATTGTGTGAGATTCCTAAAATTCTGATATGTCTTGGTATATGTTATCAGTCATAATTATGATTATTATGTTAAATCATTGTAGGCCACAGAAAATAACCAGATTTTCTTGTCAACTGCATCTTTAACCACGTCCATTTTAACCCTTACTCTCTATAGTTAATTGCTTTATTCTGATGCTTTTCTTCTGAAAGCTCTTTTCAAATCCTAAAGTACTGGGTCTTCAAAAAAAATCATAGAAAAGACAGCAAACAAGTACTATTAAATGTGGGTTTCTGACAACTTTGAGGCCATACTATTGGAGTAGGTAAAAAATTCCTGAACTTTAATAAAAAAAAACTGGACTGGACTTGTAAAATTGCTAACCTAACATCAAGCAGGACAAGGATTAATTACATAGGACTGACCTGATACAGAACTAAAATTATTTTTTCATGAGTTTTTGTTTGAAGTATTGCTAATTCTTTTTGTTTTGGTTTCCAGATCTAAGAATTTTTATTTATTCATTTATTTATTCTTTGTATTTTTTTTAATTTTAAGCTATCTATAGCTTGCAACAATTTGGTAAAATATTATTTTATGAGCAAAGTTGATACATTTACCTTTTTCTCTACCTGATTCTTCCAGAATCTGGAAATTATTTATAAATATTCTTATTTTATTGCAATACAGTTATTTTTATAAGTTAAATAAGAATCTGTTTTTTTTTGTAACAGGGAACAATTGGAAACACTGGTTATTTTACCAAAGCTTTGACTGGAATGCCATTATTTATAAATATTCTTATTTTATTGCAATACAGTTATTTTTATAAGTTAAATAAGAATCTGTTTTCTTTTGTAACAGGGAACAATTGGAAACACTGGTTATTTTACCAAAGCTTTGACTGGAATGCCATATGTTCAGATATGACCAGACTGCTTTGAGGGAGTGAGGTTGACTACTAGAGAGCCAGTAAAAAGCCCCTTGGAAAAAAACTGTCCTGTCCCTTGTCTGGACAGTACCCTTACAGGATTCCTGACCTTGCAGTAGGTAAAGGATGTCATTTTCTGACACCCCTAGGAAACTTAAGATATTTTGAGCACCTTTAGAACAGAGAAATTCACCCAGTTTGTACAGGTTATTACAGACACAGTCTAATGGCAAGTCCTTGGCTTGGCTCCTAAGCCTCGACGGGATTTTAAAAGTCTAATCTGCGATTCCTTATGAAAAGTTCCAGTAAAGCCAACTGAAAAATAAAGCCTGTATGATAAATCACTCTTCTTACTGCACTTCACAAAAATAATCAGGCCAAGTTAATAAGATTGAACTTATTTTACAAACAAATTAGTGTTACTGTAAATATCTTTGATAGAAATGGGGACTGGAGAAAGAAAAGTTATATTTCAGAAGAATACTACAGTGCATCTATCATTATATTCTAGCTCTGTTCATTGTTGTTGAGTTATTTATTATCTGGACTAAATTCTGAATTTTAGTTCCCTCCAGTATCTGGCTGTGACTCTCCAGACACAGTTCTAATTTTATCCCACCCTTCTGACATGGAATCTCTAGAAATTAAAACTGCCTTTTTCCTAAGGTCCTCCAAGCTGAAACTGACGAACATGATAAATAGTCTTCAGAGAAATCACCACAACGGCTTATATTTGGACAAAATTTGTGACATACAAACTACAATCCAGGAAAATCTGTCAGTTTGCCACTAATCTTCTCGAATAACTGCCCTACAGACTCCAAAGAAACTAGCTTATACATTGCTCCAGATGTTAACCTTTGTTTTTCTTCTGTTTCCATAGAAATGTCTCTTATTAAAGATGTTTGCCTGCGTCACACACAGAGGCCTGGCTTTGAGAGTCCATCTGTAATACCATCTTCTAGAATGAAACAATACTGTTTAAATTAAACTGAACTATTCTCAGGAATGGGAGATGGGTTTAATGGAATCCTTTGCCACTCAACTACTAACTTGATATTTTTCTCTCCATAGCCACCAACTCAGGTTTTAGTGTATGAAGTTTCTGACAGGGGAATGTTGGGGCACAGAAAATGATGCCCCAAAATACAGCACTCTGACATTGTGAGAAAAATAAGGACTGAATGGTCAGGATCCCTCACCTCATATCTGCCTAAGCATAACTCAGCATGTTGTAAATATGTTAACTGCACATGTGTGCCCAGGTGATCTTTGGATATCTGACTTGTGCCCAGGTGTTCCTTGGTTATCTGACTCTGGTATAAAACACAATGGCTCTGATCCACTGGGAGCTGAGCTCAAGTCCGAATAAAGAATGTCAACCTTGTCAATGGCTCTCAAGATCTTTTCTCAACTACCTAGCTCATGACCTGCATATGAGGGATCTGTGACCCAGTCTGCACACCGGGTATGAAGGGTCTGTGACCCTGCCCAACAGACATGCTGAAGAAGCAGGCTCAAAGCCTCTCTGACCTTCCCCTCCCTCTCTCTCAACCCTTTGTCTCTACCAAAGCACAGGATGAGACTATTCTCTGAAGTTCCCTTATCTACCTAAAAACTGGAACCCCAAAGAGGATCACAATTGTTTTCCATCCCCTCCCTAAAATCTCATTACCTATCTCAGAAAAGAAGATTGAGGAATGCAAACACACCTAGATGAACTTTTTCACAAGAAAACGTTTGTTTCTTGGACTCATTCAAATTCCAAAGAGAATCATGTACACATTAACTTATATCTCCTGGGTCCATTCATTCTCCTTATCATTTAAAACCCCTCCAAAGAATTATCTACATTCCCTTCTTCTCTCTCCCCAATGAAGAGGGTATTTAAGTATCAACCATCTGGCCCTTTCTTTGAGTTTTCATACTTTATAGGACTCCCATGCACACATGTGCAAGTAATAAATTTGTTATCCTTTCCTCTTGTTAGCCTGTCTTCTGTTATAGGGGTGTCGGATGTGACCCTTTATGATGGGGAGGAAAGGGATCACCCCCTTTCTGCCCCTACACTTCCTAAAGTCTGAGAAGAATGGTTAGAAGCAAGTCTCCCAGAGCAAGAGATTTCCATCTAAGAAGATCTATCAGAAATAGCCCAGTTTTACTGGCAGTTCCTCGCACTTCCCCAAGATTTCTGACTTTCCTATCTAGAAGCAGAACTATATCCAGGCTATCGTGATCTTTTATGGATTTGATCACCCGAAGCCCTCACAACATCATGCTCAAAAAGCTGCAGGGAAATGGAAAGTTATGCCTCAAAGAGAAGTTAGGGACAGTCAATGGGAGAGAGAAAGAGTTGTGTATCCTGGATGCTACCCTTGAATGTGCAGGCGAAACAAGGTCAATGGAAAGAAAGGGAGTCCAGGAACAGCAGGGGACTCTAGGCAAAGCTGAGAAGCCGACAAAGCTGATCAGCAGATGCATTAATGCAGCATAGCTGTGGTGGGGAGAGTTTGTGAAACTCCATTCACTCCTTTTCTCTCAGATTTCCTTAATTATACTAATAAAATATTACTTAATTGCTGGCTGAATGATAAGACAGAATAATTTAACTGTGGGATTCAGAGGCTTCAAACAGATTTTTTTTCCACTGGACCTTTTAAAAACAGATCTTCATTTTCCTAGAAGACCCCCCAGAAGGGACAAGTTTCCTCACTTTCCTAAGGCAATCCAAACTGATGGGAATGACACAGCTGGAGTAGTTCATCTAGGTCCACTGGACCTTTTAAAAACAGATCTTCATTTTCCTAGAAGACCCCCAGAAGGGACAAGTTTCTCACTTTCCTAAGGCAATCCAAACTGATGGGAATGACACAGCTGGAGTAGTTCATCTAGGTTTCTGTGTATCTTGTTACTTGACACTAAATTGTGTCAAAAAGCTAATGCTGTTTTTCCTCTGTTGTTTAGCTAGTGTTTCAAAGGAATTTAATTTTTTTTCTATAGAATGAGAGAAAAATCTGAAAAGTTTAATTGCCTCTTAAAACACCCAGAACTCCCAAATTAAATACATTAACTGAGTAGAAAGTTGTCCTAGATCTGAGTTCTCTAAATGCTGAATTAATCTAATGTAGGCTGTGAGGGCAAGGACAGGCTGCAGTGAGAAATTCCACCAGGAACTCAGAAATAAGGGAGATAAGGTTTCCCTCAAGAAATTCAATTACGAAATCACCACATAATATGTCAGAGAGAGATAAAGTAAGTCATTCTCAAGAGCCAGAGTGGCTCCCAGACATGCAAAACTGGCTACAATGTGACTAAAATCAATAATAATGAATCAGAAGGACAGTCAGCAATAGAAGTTTAGAAAAATTAAAAAAATAAACATTCTCAGAGGTCCAGTCCAAGGAAGAGTATTCATTGGTCCAATGACGTGTTCTCTTTGGTCCCCAGGACAAACAGAACTTTATTTGCATGATTAAGATATCTTAGATTGATGCCATTCAACCTAAACTGGTTCCGTGCAGCCTGTACGGGTTATTCTGGTTTTCAAACTAGTTTGCCTTTAGTGAGACAATCAGCAGTAAAAAGCAATGACCCCTTTGGTAGTGCTATTTGTCATTATACATTAATATGCTGCCATTCTGATGTTATTCATTAGTTTCCAGGAGCTTGTGTATTGGTCCCTAAGGGACAGATTCACATTCAGTGTACCAATAAGTCAATCACATCACATAATATTGTCCGGCACTCTCATCCACGTGATATTGGTTTTCCCAGACAAGTAGGGAAGAGGCAACGCACACATTTTACAGATGAGAAAATCAAAATCTCGTGGCTCATATGTAGCAAATCCAGGGCCACAATCTGGGCCTCCAGATTCTTTGTCCACCTTCCTTTCATTTCATTACAACCTTACTGACTCAGAGATGTATGTGACACACTACTTATTGACTCTGTCTAAATTTCAAGGTTTGGGGTAAGCAGGAATCTTCTAGGTATTCTCATCTGAGGACCATGCTAAGTGGGATTCATTTACCTAATTAAATCATTTTCAAACTTCCTCATCCCATCATGGGGGACGTTCTATTTCCTTCATCTGCTATGTATAAGGTTGCTTCTGATAGTTTAAAAAAATGGGAGCATTGCACAATGTCTAACATCCAAAATGTGGGTACAGATGGCATTTCATAGGACATAATCCTTTTCTACAAACAATAGGAAGTGCAAAATAATTCCTCACAGACAGCAGGCTCTGTTGCACAATGATAAGCAAGCCAGACAGTAATTTTTCATTTTAGCAATTTCAACTGGAAAGCAGTTTCAGCTGTCAAGACCTATCCATTCTTCATATTCCACTGTGAACTGTATTCTAACTTACAGTAACAAGCTCCTATGTAATCATTGAATGTTATTATTTAGTGTTTAAGTAGCTTTCTGAGGACACAAAGTGTTCTGCCAATCATGAGTACTTTGCTCATAATACCGTCTCTTCAAAGACAGGAAAAAATCATTCTCTCCCATTAACAGTTGAGAAATTAAGTCATAGTAAGTTATTGACAAAAGACAGGCCAGCTTTAAGTAACAAGCCCAGCTAGAATAAAATATATATTTACCCAGTTTCATCCATTCCAACATAAGAGCCTTTTAACCCTTCGTGGACTAGCTCTTTTTCAAACTTTATTTTGGTCTTGGAAAGCCCCCCTGGTGCACTTGTTCAAACACATACATATAGAGAGCAGGACAATAAGTAGGGAATCAGTTCTGCCATGCCAGAAGCTTAGCATGTTCAACTGGAAAAATCTTCTAATAAAAAAACCTGAAGACCACAAAGGCCACTACATATTAAATATTAATTCAATGCTGATACAAAATTCTAATTTAGAAGGTTTTTTTTTTTTTTTTTTTTGTCTTTTTCCGTGTCCGGCAATGGATCGCAACCCCCAGGGTTGCCCCCG
>NW_007726967.1:425263-429698 GCF_000696425.1 Galeopterus variegatus
TTAATTTAGAAGGTTTTTTTTTTTTTTTTTTTTTGTCTTTTTCCGTGTCCGGCAATGGATCGCAACCCTCAGTGTTGCCCCCGCACCGGACCGGGGACCGGCAACGGGACCGCAACCCTTGGTGTCGCTCCCGCGCCTCGCTCAGCCAGCGAGCGGGAACCGGTCTGTATGTGGGATCCAAACCCTCGGGCGAGAGCGCCACCACCGGGCCGGCCCTAATTTAGAAGGTTATTAACTCTCTGTTAGTGACAGTTTCTGATTGAATAGATAAAATACAAAAATTAAACCACCTTCCTATTCACCTGACAACTTCAGCCCACATTAATTTCCTCCTGCAGTAACTCAAATACTATCGGGTGAAACCCTGGTGCCTTTAACATCAAAAGACAATGAAAACTGAACAACTTAAAATTGATAACTTCCTCTTCTCAAACTTAAACTCCTCTCCTGCCACCCTCCCACACCAGGTAATGCCTAGATGCTAATATATTTAACTATAAGGAATGACCAAAGAAACTGTAATGGACAGGGAAACCCTCAGTGGGGGAGCCCTTCCCAGCCATTCTTCCTTATGACCACTCTGAGAAAACAGAGCCTCAGCAACTCACCAGAATTTCCAGCACAGGACTGCACCCAACTGAAATATTTCAGTAGCTCAAAAGGACTTGCCATCCTTTATCTGGTGGCCTCAGCCAATCCTTTTATTCTCACATGATACCAAAAGCATATGGTTGTAAATAGTCCTACAGATGGATGAAGAGAACTCAACAGAAGCCAAGGGAAAAATCTGGCCTGCAGATATATGATTACACCATAGAAGCACTGTGGTGCTTATAAACCATGTGAGTTAAAGTATTTACAAGATGAATACAAGAAACACAAAACATGTGTAAATGTAAAATACAAGGATTTACTCTGCTACTACATTTTGCCAGCTAATTACAAATTCACTAGCTAGATTCATGGGCAGCATAAACATAACACAGGGCTCTATAATCTAAATCAACAGCCTATTTTAAAGCAAGTGAGTCTCATCAGTATATATTTTAAGCCTTACAAATTTTACTTCGATAACCAAATTATCATCACCATCCCTCCCTTGCCCCAATTCAACTAAAATTACAGGTTATACTGAAAAAAAAGCATATAGTAATAAATATTTAAATTTAGACAATGATAACCCTAGTACTTCTCATGACATTATATTTAGCTTATTTCATGGCAACATTTATATATTCAACATATTCGGTGGTTGATAAAGCAGACCATAATTATACAATAGTTTTGTCCTTAAACTCATGTTTTAAATCTAAAATGATCTCTGCAGATGGGAAAAACATCCAAAGTGCAAAAGAAAAATGTTTGCAGTTATCCAAATAAGGCTCTATGAAGTAAAAGATTTTATAAGTATATTCTGGATATATTAGAGAAGCCTGACCCCTACAAATATGGAAATCTAATGACATATAGAGAGGCAAACACTCTTATTCTAAAGCCTTTCCTTTCTACTGTAATTTCTAAAGCAATCGAGGCTTCTTGGATTGTTACCTGTCTGAAGGAAGCATCAAGTACACTGATTATATCATGTTGCAGCTGACTGATATGAAGAGAACAAATTGTCATTAGACTCCACACAGTCTACTCTGTTATTATAACATTTGAAAATTTTATTCAATTGGACATAAAAGAGAACACAAATAATATTGATTTCAGTTTTTACATCACAGTAAGTCAAATTTTAAGCAGTCCAGAGATGATGCAACAATTACAAGAAATCTGGACTAAAAATTCTGGATGCCACTCATCTAAGCACACAGGCTTTCATACTTGTAGTCTCAAGATTGAAACTGTGTCAGGAAAGACAAAGTCAAATTGTCCCTGTTTGAAGATGACATGATCCTATATTGAGAGCAACCTAAAGTCACCACCAAAAAAACTCTTAGAGCTTACAAATGATTTCAGCAAAGTTGCAGAATAGAAAATCAACATGCAAAAATCAGTAGCGTTTTTATATTCCAACAACTAGCAGAAAAAGAAATCAAAAAAGCTAGCCCATTTACAACAGTCAACAAAAAATTAAAATACGTAGGAATCAACTAAACCAAGGAGATGAAAGATCTCTACAATGAGAACTAAAAATCACTCTTGAAAGAAATTAAAGAGGACACAAAAAGATGGAAAGACATTCCATGCTTTTGGATTCAAATAATTAACATTGTGAAAGTGTCTATACCAAATGGTCTACAGATTCAAACAATCCCCATCAAAATACCAGTGATTCTTCACAGAAATAGAAAAAACAATTCTAACATTCATATGGAACAAAAAAAGACCCTGAAAAATCAAAGCAATCCTGAGCAAAAGAATAAAGCTGGAGGCATAACACTACCTGACTTCAAACTGTACTACAAAACTATAGCAATTAAAACAGCACAGTACGGATATAAAAACAGACAGTCATGCCAATGGAACAGAATAGACAACCCAGAAATCAACCCACATACTTACAGCCAATTGATCTTTGATAAAGGCACCAAGAATATACATTGGGGAAGAGACTGCCTCTTCAGTAAATGGTGCTGGGAAAACTAGATATTCATGAAGAATGAAACTAGTTCTGTACCTCTCACCATATACCAAAATCAGCTCAAAATGGATTAAAGACTTAAATATAAGACCTGAAACTACTAAAAGGAAACATTGGGTAATCACTTTAGGAAGTAGGACTGGGCAAAGACTTTATGAATACAACCCCAAAAGCACAGGCAGGAAAAATCAACAAATGGGGGTTTATCAAACTAAAAAGCTTCTGCACAGCAAAAGAAACAACTAACAGAGCAAAAAGACAGCCTACAGGGTGGGAGAAAATATTTGCAAACTACACATCTGACAAAGGATTAATATCCAGAATATACAAGGAACTCAAACAGCTTAACAGTAAAAAGAAAAAAAAAAAATGATCCAATTAAAAAATGGGCAAAGGAGCCGAATAGGCATTTCTCAAAGGAAGATATATGAACAGCCAACGGACATATCAAAAAATGCTCAACATCACTGAGCATCAGGGAAATGCAAATCAAAACCACATTAAGATATCATCTCAACCCAGTTAGACTGGCTAGTATCAAAAAGACAGAGTATAACAAATGCTGGCAAAGATACAGAGAAAGGGGAACCCTCCTACACTATTGGTGGGACTATAAATTGGTGCAGCCATTATGGAAAATGGTATGGAGATTCCTCAAACAACTACAGATAGAACTGCCATATGATCTGGCAAACACACTGCTGGGTATATACTCAAAGGAATGGAAATCATCATGTCAAAGAGATACCTGCACTCTCATGTTTATCACAGCTCTGTTTACAATAGCCAAGAGTTGGAAGCAACCTAAATGTCCATCATTGGATGACTGGATAAAGAAAATGTGGTATATATACACAATGGAATACTACTCTGCTATAAAAACGAATGAAATCCTACCACTTGCAGCAACATGGATGAACTTAGAGAAAATTATGTTAAGTGAGATAAGCCAGGCACAGAAAGAGAAATACTGCACGTGTTTTTCTGAAGTGGGAGCTAAAAAAATAAACAAAAAAAAAAAAAAGATACAATAATCACAATAATGTGCTGAACTTTCAAAAGGAGAGAAAGAACTGAGGTTGCCAGAAGTGAGAAAGAGGGAGGGAGAGAAGGTATAAGAGAGGAATTGATAAAAGGCCACAAAAAATGTAACATATGTAATATTGAATATACTAATTACATGTATAGATATGCAACTCTGTACCCCACAGATATGTACAATCAATTATGTTTCAATTTAAAAAAAAAAAATTGAAGCTGTGTCTTTGAGCATTATATCCCTATGCCAGGCAAGAGAAAGGGGAGAAAAAGATGAAAAAAGGCATGTACAGCTGAGTCTGCCCCCATTTAAAAGCTTTTCTGGAAGCTCTACCAATGACTTATACCTAGATATTACTGGCCTGATTGTGCCATGTTCATGTTTTAGTAAGAGAAGCTGAGAAGTGTGGTTATTTAGTGGGCTCATTAGTTCCTCAAAGCAAAGTGGGATTCTGATATAAAGGGAGGAGAGAATAAATAGTAGGTAGGCGACCAGCAGTATCCCCCATTGTTACAAGTGTACTACTTTGTCAACCAGTTGTTTCTGTGTAACAATCCAACAGGACAGTTTTAAAAGCCATTAGACAGTAATTACTGCTCCAAAGATATCCAAGTTCACACTACACATTTAACACTTCAGACCGACCTTAAAAATTGGTTAATTGGCATGCCTTTTCCCTAGTAGTTGTTAGTAAGAGGGAAAAAAAGGCACTTTTAGTTACAAAAATAAAATATGAAACAAATCAAAATGAAATAATAACACTGACCAAAATACTGAATTATACTTTTCAGGTTTATATTTACACACTA
>NW_007726967.1:430341-431641 GCF_000696425.1 Galeopterus variegatus
AAAAATAAAATATGAAACAAATCAAAATGAAATAATAACACTGACCAAAATACTGAATTATACTTTTCAGGTTTATATTTACACACTATACCCTCATCATGTCACTCCAATATTTTACTAGTGCTGTCGCCATACTGATAACAGACTGAGCATACTAATCCTAAGGGAATCACACTTCTCTACAGGACAATCAAACTAAATTAATGAGGTGTGCCATTTGTTCTGCATGAGGTCACACATTTGCCATTTTTGCGAACTGTAAGGTTTTTCACACAAACACTGCTTATAAATTAGGAATTTGATTACTGTAAAGATTGTTTTGTAATTTAAGTAAATGTTTTCTGGGTATATTGCGTCAAAAATAGAAATAAAATATAATGCCCATTTTATCTTTGAAAGTATAGGTACATACAACATAAAAATGCCTTAAAGGATATAAATCTTTAAATTGAATATCATAAATGTAGTCTTTTATGTCTCATAAAAAGGGAAGTTGTGACATACTATGGGGAGAAGAATGTGTTCCTGGATATATTCTCAAAAATAAAATTAGGCTATGCTTTAAGACAAATCATTCAAAGAAGAGATTTTTCCCATTGTATTTCTTTAGCCTAGTGTGACCACTGGCAGAAAGTTAAAGTGAATGGAGTGGCAGACTCTCACAATTTACTCCCCAATAACCATTCACAGTTGCTCTGCATCATTTTATTGAGGCCAAAAAGCTAAAATACCCCCTCTTCCAGCCTCTGTTCTGGTGGTTGGACCCAACTGTTGTCACAGAGAAGAAGATGTGAACAGATGGGAATATTGTTTTAAGTCAACAGGCTCGTCTGGCAAGCTCCTCTTAGCACGTTTTTAGTCTTTTGCTCTCCACCCTTTTTTTCTGCCTAGAAATTGATGTGGTGCCTGGAGGTGCATCATCCGTCTTGCCACCTAACATGGATAGAGAAATAGAAAGACAGAAGACTCCTGGGTCCTTGACAACATCATGAACCTATTAATTTAGCCCTAGACTGCTTGCCCCAAAACTTCTTGTTACATAAGAAAAATAACCACCATATGTTTAAACCACCATTAATCACATTTTCTATAATTTAGAGCTGAACACCATCCTAACTGATACAAACCAGTTCAACTTAGATCATATGAATTCATTGAACACCAGGCCATATCTCTGACAGATTTTTTAAAAATTTTTTAGAAATAGCTAATCAAAATATATTGTAATGTGTTTTAATTTTGGTATTCAGGGATTTTTTCCAAAATAAAATTGTATCTACTCTTTCCTCAAATGGAAGGA
>NW_007726967.1:433666-433911 GCF_000696425.1 Galeopterus variegatus
TGTTAAAAAGCAGAGGCTTAGAAATATCTGACTCCACGGCCGCCGATGCCTGGCGTCATGTGGTGAAGGTTGCCCCTTGGGCACCTTTGTCCAACTTGTTCTCGTATGAGACTTGGGACTGGGTGCAGACCTCGGCCAGAAAGAACGAGATTAGTCATGGGCTAGAACCCCCCATGACTAATAGATCTAACCATCTCTGCCCTAAAACTTTGCTTCCGTCCCGAGCATCAGGAAGGGGCAGAAAG
>NW_007726967.1:435124-436662 GCF_000696425.1 Galeopterus variegatus
CAGGCTGTTCGCTCGCCCACTGAAAGGAACGAGGCTAGGGCTGTATGGGTCGGCTGCTGGCAGCAGACCCGACAGTTTTACAGCTTTTGAGAAATTACCCAAAGAGAAATGATAACAAAGTTTCAACCTGTTTAAACTTCACTCTGTAACAATGTTTAAAAAAAAAAGTAGAAAATTCCACATCATTTTTTCCATTAAAATAATTGACACTTGTACAGTTGCCAAAGGCCTGTGATATTCATTATCCAGTGATGGATAGCCTGATAATTCTTATTATGAACAAGGTCAAAGTAAATTTTGGGGACCAACTTTTGGAATTCCAGCTTCAACTACTCAAGTCCTCTTCATCTGGCAAGTAGGGTGCAAAGAAGCCCATTTTGGAAGTCCATTTATGATTGGACACCTGACCAAGCAGGAGGTGACAGCCGTATTCAACACATTTAAAGCAATCAACTCTCTGTTAGGGTGCTTAACCAGGACTTGGACTGTTTTAATGCATTTGCTCAGGAACACTTTAATAACATAATGGATGAGAAAGTTTCTTTATTAAGGACGCTATCATTATTTCTTTAGACATTACAGTTTTCAAGTCAAATATTCATGAGAAGCCTCATTAAGTTTATATTATCCTGTAACTCATATTCAGTGGTCAGAAAAGTTTAGGAAAGGAGAATAAAGAGAACAGGATGGAAGACAGAAGAGTAGAAGAGGGGATTAAATTAAACAGGTGGAATTCTTTTTTAGTTGTATTCTTAAAACAATTGGAACACACCTTAATTCAGATTCCACTCAAATGTGTAGACAAAAATAAAAGCAAATTCCTAAGAACTTGGAGAGGTGCTACTATAAAAAGCACTTCTGCCTTCTATGATCAACCCCTTCTCTTGCTCCAATGAGTTATCGGGATCAAATCCTTGAAATGAAGTTGTTTCTCTGCCTATAGATCTGTGACTGGGGCCTTGAAGGACTTATTGTGACAGCATAAGTAATCCTGGAGTGTGTGACTCTCTGGCACTTACATTTAATATGCCTAAGAAGCTGCATAAAAATGCCACAGCTGTGGTCATCCCCTTAAGAATCTTGGCTTCACAGGAGTTCCCTGTGGCTGAGGGGACCCATGCAGGTGTGCGGCAAGGAATTGCCTTGGTGCCCTTCTCTGAATTCTCACTTGAGCTCCTCTCTACTGACTACATTATCATTTTCTTCCAGAGAGTATGTACTTCTTGGATTGAAGGCTCAACCATTCATGTCAACACCATGAAGGTGCTTTCTTTTTAAATAGAAAGTATTTCTCAAAGACTGGAGCAACTTTTAAAGACTTTTTTATGATATTTACAAAAATGTTCAATACTCATTTATTAATTTATTCTTAACCTTTCTTAAATTAGTTGGTGGAATTTGATGTCTTTAACTGACATTAACCTAATATGTAACAATTAACTTTTTTTTTTACCCCAGTGGCCTCCTAATATTTTATATGATTTAATGCATAACACTGGGATTGTGAACCAGGAAAATATTTTCTATATGAAAATATA
>NW_007726967.1:437096-438784 GCF_000696425.1 Galeopterus variegatus
GGTGGCCTCCTAATATTTTATATGATTTAATGCATAACATTGGGATTGTGAACCAGGAAAATATTTTCTATATGAAAATATAAGTTCTAAATTCACTAAGCTAATCATTTTACTAGTTAATACGAAAAGGTTTTAGAATGGCCAGAGGAGCTCATTTGCCTCCTCAAAGTAGATCATTTGAATAAGAAGAAGCTACTTGGTTTTAAAACACAACAGAATTAATTCCACAATAGACCCATAGTCTGTTGGTGTTAGGAGAAAGTCCATTACTCATTTTATTAGGTTGAACCAGAAATTGCTGGTATGGAACTGTTTTTGACCAACTGAAATGGAAACTTCATATGTTTCAACTAATAAAAAGAAAACTGCCTCCAGGAGGGATTAAAAGATTTGCCCAATGTTAGTAACAGAGCTGGAATCTGAATTCCCACACCAGGTGGCCTTGCGTTTTAAACACACAGAGCTTCTTCCTATATCAGATGTCCTATTACCGTTTCTGTTTCCTACCATTTATAACACTCCTGTCATAGACACAAGGAAGAATTAAAGGAATTTTAATACAATAAGAATATTTAACCCTTGACTGACTACTTATGCGTTTTTAATACACGGTTCAGAAAATAATGTTTATTGGAAATAATATTTATTTATGGCCCTTTAAACCATAGAGAAGATATTGTTTATAAAAGATGTTTCCTTGAAAGAGAAAGTGCAAAAAAAGATGGCAGGTAACTATTTTTTCAACATACCATCATGAGCTGGATTTATTTTTAGAAGTTACTTTTTGCCTATCAAAATTCAATTTGGGGTGTGAGTGTGTGTGTTTTAATATCTCCAAGTCACCTTTTCTTTCTAGAGAAAAGAAATATCTGGCACCTATTTACACTTTTGATGGATATACTATCCCCTCTCCAACACTATCACAATGTATATTTAAAACCTATATCTTGAAAGTTAACAGAATTCAGAAGCAATGTTCAATTAATTCATGTTATTCAATTAAATATGTCATCCACAAAGAGTAAACCCAATTCTCAGATTTTCTTCATTTAATTGTACACACCTTCCCGAGCCCTTTGATATTCCCTCTATATATTCCTCCAAAAACTTGTATATTATTTCAAATTAATAAGTGTTATGCTTCTATATGTCGTTTGAAGTTAAATACCTCCAACTTGAATTCTTTAAGGGAAAGTACTTAATCTTTTTCGTCTCACATTTCCATTGTCTTTCATTTAAGAGTCACTCACTTCGTTTTTTTAAGTCTTCCTAGTTATTATGCAGAAATGAGACAAGAAAAAAAAACCCAAGAGATGATTACCCAAGCATTAAACTCTGTCCAATTTATAAGATAAACAATAGAAATAATATAAAATTTATAGAATTTATCAACTTAAAAAATATGATTACCTTCTTATGGATTTACTTAAATTGGCATGCTGAATAATTTGTTATTTTAAAAACAAAAAATAAGGCTACATTATGACTTTTAATGTTATTTCCATATTTAGATTTTATTTGATGAGACAAACAGGAAGTCCAAATTTCATAAAAGGGAATCCGTTTTCCATGTGGTGTATCCACTATCTAATTAGAAACAAGCAAGAAATCAAGAATAGATGCTCCTCTGTGGTGAGCTCTTTCAACTCATTATTTAAAATTTGACATTGTAGCCAAAAAAAATTAAA
>NW_007726967.1:440266-443796 GCF_000696425.1 Galeopterus variegatus
AGATAGTAAACAAATGTTAACACCTTGATGATAGAGATGTCAAAGATTTTAAAGCAGCCATCACAGAAAATGCTTCAATAAATAATTAAGAACATACTTGAAACAATAAAAGAAAAAGTAGAAAAGAAATAGCCTCAGCAAAGAAATAAAAGATATAGAGAAGAACCAAATATAAGCTTTAATAGTGGGAAATACAATAATCAAAACTAAAAGCTCATTGAATGGACTCAATAGCAGAATGGAAGGAACAGAAGAAAGAATCCATGAAGATATAAAAACAGAAATTATACAGTCTGAACAACAGAGATAAACTAGACTGACAACAATAGCAACAAAGAGTCTCAGGTATCTTTGGGACCATAACCAAAGAGCGAACTTTCATGTCACTGGAGTTCCAGAAGGAAATGAGAAAAAGGGGAGGCCTAAAAAAGTATGAAAGAAATAATGACTGAAAATGCCCTATATATGGTAAAAGACATAAGCATACAGATTCAGGAAACTGAGCAAAGCCCAAACAGGATAAATTCANCTGTGGTGAGCTCTTTCAACTCATTATTTAAAATTTGACATTGTAGCCAAAAAAAATTAAATTTTTACCATAACTATATTATCAAAGACATAATAAGTTTAATATCCAGTCTAGAAGCAAAAGGTGTTAAGGACTTCTGCTTTCAGAAAGATGCAGTAAATGTCCTTTTCTCTACTACTTCCACTAAGTGCAACTAAAAACCCTGGATATTATATATGAAACTAAGGGAATATGACTCTAAAAGGGTGAGAGAAGAAGGAAGACAAGCTAGGGACCTTGATACCCTCCCCTCAAGAAAAGTTGGTAAGTTCCTTGGATTTAGGTTTTTTTGTTTTTGTTTTTGTTGTTCTCATGTATCCCAGACTAGGAATGAAGAAGCCAGTAACCTGGAAATATCAAGAGGAGTAGACAAAAAAATCCAACAAAAACTTTCTCTCTCTAGGCAAATCTCCAAGAAAGGGACAATCTAGCAGGACAGAAAACTTTTAGACAATGATTGTTCTACTCCAACCAAACACCACAGAAAAACCACGGTTCCACCCTTACCTGCACCAGCAAAGGCCAGATGAGGAGCCTAGAGTCCCACCCTCAAGAGGTGATAAAGAGGCAACTCAACACCCACACTGGCATAGGATCAGAAGTCTGAGTCAGGAGGGAGCCTGGACCTTAACACCCAAAGGGTAGTAAGGAGTAGCCCTCCCTCTTGCACCCTATTTTCCCTCCCTCTGGTGTCAATAGAAGAGAGTAGAGAAAATGAACTTCTACTCATGTCTGGCAATAGTGACATGTTGCACCTCTTTTCCAGACTCTCATGACACAATACCCAAAATGTGCAGGTTTCAATTGAGAATCACTCATCATACCCAAAACAAGACAGATCTTGAATTGAATTAATAAAAAANTAAACAAAAATATGGGTAAAAACATTTCTTTTCCTTTTGAGCTGTATTTTATTTATTTATTTATTTATTTATTTATTTTTACTATATTTGATTGTGGAAGAAGAAACTATAAAACTATCTGATGTGATTTTAAATGTATGTAGAGAAAATATTTAAGATAAATATACCATAAATGAGATAGGGCAAAAGAACATAAATGGAGGTAAGGTTTTTACACTTCATTCAAAATGGTCAATCTACAACACAAGTAAACTGTGGTAAGTTATATACATATATACACACACACACACATACATAATGTAATACCTAGAACAACTACCAAAAAAAGCTATATAAAGAGACAAACATAAAAACAATATAGATAAACCAAGGTGGAATTCTAAAACTATTCAAGGAACTCATAGGAACTCAAGAAAAAAAAAAGGAAGTAAAAATCAAAGAAAACAAAAAGGAAACAAAAACTAAAATGGCAGTTGTAAGCCTTAACATATCAATAATTATATTAAATGTAAATGGTCTAAGTACATTAAAAGAGAGAGATTAGTAAAATGAATGACTATATACTGGCTCTAAGAAACTCATTTCAAATATAATGATATAGACAGGTGGAAAAAATAGAAGAAGTTATACCACTCACCATTAATCAAAATAAGCAAAAAAGCCTACCTTAAAATTAGATAAGGTAGACTTCAGAGCATATACTTTTATATATGCATATATAAATATATACTTTTGGGTGTATTTCAAATATGTAAGTACAATATTAATATATAAAACATATATACCTAAAATCTGAGAGAGAAACATTGTATAATAATAAAATGATTAATCCAAAAAGAGGTATAGTAGTCCTTACATGTATGCACCCAAACTGGAGCTACAAATTAGATAAAACAAAAACTGATAGAATGGAAAAGAAAAATATACAAAACCAATTACAGTTGGAGACTTCAATACCTCTCTCTCCAAATTGATAAGACAACTAGAAAGAACATCAGCAAGGATATAGAAGAACTCAACAGTACCATCGACCAACAGGATCTAAGCAACATTTATGGAATACTTCATGCAATAGCAGCATGCATATTTTTTCAAGTGTCCATGAAATATGTACCAAGATAGACTATACGCTGGGCTGTAGAACAAACCTAAACTAATTTATCAGACTTAAAATCATAACAGAGCATGTTCTTTGACCTAATGGAATCAAATTAGAAATTAATAACAAAAAGAGAACATTAGGATCTGCAAACACTTGGAAACTAAACAACATGCTTACAAATAATGAATGAGTCAAAGAGAAAGTTGGGAGAGAAATTTTAAAAAAATGAGCTAAGTAAAAATGAAAATACAACATGTCACTATAAGTGGGACACAGCTAAAGCAGTGTTGAGAGAGAAGTGTTTAGCTCTACACACTTACATTAGATAAGAGGACAAGACTAAAATCAATCATCTAAGCTTCTGCCTCAAGAACCTGAAAAAATAACAAAATAAAATATGGCAAGCAGAAGGAAGTTAATAATATACATAGGACCAGGAGTCAATAAAATTAAAAACAGAAAAACAATGTAGAAAGTTAATGAAATAAAAAGCTGTTTTTTAAAAAAAAAAAAAATTGTAAAATTGACAAATCTCTAACAAGACTGACAAAGAAATCAAAAGAGAAAATACAAATGACCAATACCATGAATGAAACTGAGGATATCACAAGTCCCTCAGATATCTAAATGATAATAAAAAAATACTGTGAACATCTCTACAGACATAAATGTTACAACTTACATGAAATGAATGTTTCTTAAAAAACACAAATTACTTCACCACACCCAATATAAAATAAATAATTTCAATAACCCTATAACCATTAAGGAAATTGAGTTAATAATTTTTAAATTCCCAAGAAAGAAAATCTCTGGGTTCAGATGGTTTCACTGAAGAATTCTTCCAAACATTCAAAGAAGAATTAACCTATGTTCTACACAATATTTCCTAGAAAACAGATAACGAGGAAACACTTTCCAATTCATTTTATGAAGCTACTATCACACTGAAGCCAAAATCAATCAAGAAGAGTACAAATAGGGCTGGCCCAGTGGC
>NW_007726967.1:444579-481892 GCF_000696425.1 Galeopterus variegatus
GGGTTGCGATCCATTGCCGGTCATGAAAAAAGACAAAAAGGAAAAAAAAAAAAGAAAAGAAGAGTACAAATAAAAAAACTATATATCAATGTCCATACCATGACTATAGATACAAAAATCCTTAACCACTTATTAGCAATAGAATTCAGCGATATATAAAATTAACTATACACCATATCCAAGAGGTATTTATCTAAGGAATGAACAGCTAGTTTAATCAACCATATTAAAAAGCTAAAGAAGAGAATCACATAAAAACACAATGTCAACTCATGATAAAAATTCTGAGAAAAACAGAAATCGAGGGTAACTACTTCAACTTGATAAAGAGCATCTACAAAAAAAGCTATAGCTAATATTTTACTTAATGGTGAAAGAATGAATACATTCCTGCTAAAATTGGGCAGAAGAAAAGGATGTCCATTTTCACCTCTTATTGAAAATAATCCTGAAGGTTTTAGTCAGTGAAATAATGCAAGAAAAGGAAATAAAGGCATACAGATAGTAAAGGAAGAAATAAAACTGTCCTTATTTGCAAATGACATGATTATCTACATAGAAAATCCTAGGGAATCTAAAAAATAAAAGTCCCAGATCTAATTAATGAGTTCAGCAAGGTCACAAGACACAAGATAATCAGTTGTATCTCTATATACTAGCAATGAGCACGTGGATACCAAGATTAAAAATAATACATTATCTATAAACACTCAAAAAAAGGAAGAAATCCAACAAAATATGCACATGATTTGTACACTGAAAACTAAAAAATACTGATAAAAGAAATCAAATATGATGTAAATAAACAGACAATGGATTGGAAGACTCAACATTGTAAAGCTGTCAATTCCCCACAAATATATAAAGGTTTAATAAAATTCTTTTCAAATCTCACTAAGATTATTTTGTCAATATTGACAAGATTAATCAAAAGTTATATATAAAGCAAATAAATTAGAATAGCTAAAATAACTTTTCAAAAGGAAAAAGTGGGGAGAATGAGTCTACATAATTTTTAGACTTATATAGTTATAATAATCAATGGCTAAGAAAAAAAAGCAGTAACAATGGTCACATCTGAACAAGGTGGTGGAATAGATGGTCTCTAGTGTACTCTCTCCAACTACCAATCAATTTACAACTATTAAAAAGCAAAAACTTCCAATCTGGAACCACTGGAGCTCAGGGGAAGAGGATGAGAGACCAGCAGAGAATGTGAAGGTGGGAGAAGCTGTGGCGAGAGAAGGAAGGAACCACTCTGACCATTTAGAGCCCCAGCCACTTTAGGGCCAGCCCTGGTGAGGAGCAGGAAGAAGCTGTAGCACACAGAGCAGGACATGACAAAAGCTGCAGCTGTGCCCTTCACATGAAGTTGCTTGGAGTCTGCAGGTGAGAAGAGGGCTTCAGAGAGCACCATACTAGCCCCCAGGCCAGCGAGACCACTGACAGGGTTCCTGTGACCCACAGAGTGAGGACCACAGCCAACCAAAGAAAGGAGCCATCCAGTGGCCAATGAGTTACTGTGAAGGACCAGCACATGTCCCTCCCCATGGGAAGTGTTTGCAGTGTTGGGAATGGCTAACCCACCAGAGGAACATCAGGGTGCAGTGTGGGCAGCTGATCTGCCTTCCAAATGGCACAAGCCCACTTAGTGGAGACTGGTCAGGGAAACAGATCTTTGAGGTCACAGTGTCCTGGAAAGACTCAGTCCCTGGCCAGAATTACCACACAGCCCAGGTGTATATGCCCTCATAAGACCTAGAAGTAATAAAAAGGCCAATAACTAAAACCTGAGCCACACTAAGAGCCTTACCCAGAGAATCAAAGCAAAGCAATAAAAGCAAAGCAGCAATTTAGCTCAACCACAGGGCTCAAGTTCTGGTCTCCAAAGGAAGTTCCCCCAATTTCGGAAGAAACCAAAGGATGACAAATTAGTTCCAGTGCAGAGATTAAGTGGTGGGGGTTGGTAATAATCCAACACAGAACTGAGAAGAAGTAACAACAATAACAAAACCCACAGACCAGAGACACAGCTCTGTTATTAACCAGTAAAGGTCTAGCACCACCAAAGCATATGTATAATGCCTAGAAGAATGTGTATAAAACCATCTGTTCAAATAGACAGGCATCAATGTAAAGACACAAAGATCAAGAAAGAATGGAGAAATATGACACCATCAAAGGAAACAAACTAAGCATCAGCAACAGACCCAGAGGAACAGTGGATTTATGAAATGTCTGACAGAGAATTCAGAATAACCCTCTTAAGGATGTTCAGGGACTCATGAGAAAATACAGATAGAAAATTAAATAATGTCTAAAAAACAATCCAGAAGCAGAATGAGAACCTTGACAAAGGAATTGAATCAATTTTTAAAGAAGTAAATTCTAGAAATAAAGAATACATTATCTGAATGGAAAAACTCAATAGAAATCTCCAACAGCAGACTTAATCAAACTGAGTAAAGAATCAGTGAGCTCAAAGATAAAACATACAAAATTATCAAAACAGGGGAGGAATAAGAAAAAAAAATGAAACAGAAATACAGCAAGTACGGGACTCTCTCAAGTGAAATGACCTCTGCATAACTGGCATATGTGAAGGAGAGGAAAAAGGAAGAGATGTAGAAAGCATATAAAGGAAAAAAATAGCTAATAACTGGCATATGTGAAGGAGAGGAAAAAGGAAGAGATGTAGAAAGCATATAAAGGAAAAAAATAGCTAAAAATCTCCCTTATATAGGGGAAGATGACAGTGTCCAGGTACAGGAAGCTCAGAGGTTGCCAGTCAAATTCAATCCAAGGACAAAGAAAGAATACTGAAAGCAGCAAGAGAAAAGAATCATGTAACATTCAATTGAGCCCCAATACGTCTCAGTGGATTTCTCAGTAGAAACCCTACAGCCCAGGAGAAAATGGGATGATATACTCAGAGTGCTTAAGGAGAAAGATTGTCAGTCAAAAATTCTCTATCAAACAAAACTAACCTTCAAATATGAAGGAGAAATAGTCTTTCCCAGACAAACAAAAGTTAAGGGAATTTCTTGCCTTACAAGAAATGCTATAGGGAATTTTTCAATCTGAAAGAAGATGACACTAAGGAGCAGCAAGAAAACATTTGAAGGTACATAATTCATTAGCAAACTAAGTTCACAGACAAACTCAGAATACTCCAGTGTGGTAAGAGTAGTAAATAAACTGCTTACATCCTTAGTATGAAGACTAAAGGAAAACTAAACAAGACAACAACAAACAAAAACCATATAAACAATAGGCTATATTAAAATATGTAATTTGAAACAACAAAGTGTCAAAAAGTAGGGGTGGGGGGGAATGACACCAAAGCATAGAAGTGGTTTTGGTCTTTCTTTTTTCTTAGGTATCAACATTAAGTTGTTATTAGTCTAAAATAATCTGCTATAACTATAACATGTTTTCTTGTAAGCCTCATGTGATAACCACAACACAAAAATATGTGAGACATACTAAACATAAATACTGAGAAATCAAGCTACACTGTTAGAGGAAACCACTCAATCACAAAAGAAGACAGTAAGATCAGAAAAAAGGATCAAAAAAATAACCAGAAAAAAGTAACAAAATGAGAGTAAAAAGTCCATATATATCAATGATAACTCTAAATGTAAATGGATTAAATGCCCCAATTAAAAAACACAGAGTGGCTCAATAGATTACAAAACAAGAAGCAAGAATATGCTGCCTACAAGAAATTCACTTTACCTATAAAGACACACACCAACTGAAAGTGAAGGGATGGAAAAAGATAGTTCATGCAAATGGAAACCAAAAACAGCAGGAGTAGCTATAATTACATCAGATAAAATAGACTACAAGACAAGGAAAGGAAAAAAAGATAAGGAAGGCCATTACATAACGATAAAGGGATCAATTCAATAAGAGAATATAGCAATTCTAAATACATATGCATCTGACTCCAGAGCACCCACTTATATAAAGCAATTACTATTAGACTTAACAGGAAAAATAGACTCCAACATAAAAATAGTTGGGGATTTTAACACTCCATTTTCAGCAAAGGGCAGATCATCCAGACAGAAAATTAATCAGAAAACATCAGAATTAATCTCCACTCTAGGCTGATGAGATCTATCAGATATTTATAGAATACTTCATCCAACAGCTACAGGATACACATTTTTCTCAGCAGTACAGGGAACATTCTCTAGAACAGACCATATGTTAGGTCACAAAACAAGCCTCAACAAATTTAAAAATTTGAATTCATATCAACTACCATATCCAACCACAATGGAATAAAACTAGAAATCAACAACAAAAAGGACACTAGAAAATGTACAAATACATGTAAACTAAAAAACATGATCCTAAACAATGAATGGGTCAAAGAAAAAAACAAAAAGAAAATTAAAAATTCCTGGAGGCAAATGAAAATGAAAACACAACATACCAGAATCTATGGGATACATCAAAAGCAGTTCTAAGAGGGAAGTTTATAGCAATCAATGCTTACATCAAAAAAAGAAGAAAGACTTCAAATAAACAACCTAATGTTACACCTCAAGGAACTAGATAAACAAGAACAAACCAAACCCCAAATCAGTACAAAGAGAGAAATAACAAAGATCAGAGCAGAAATAAATGAATTAGAAATTTAAAAAAACAATAAAAGGGGCCGGCCCCTTGGCTCACTAGGGACAGTGTGGTGCTGGTAGCGCCAAGGCCACGGGTTTGGATCCTATATAGGGATGACTGGTGCGCTCACTGGCTGAGCGTGGTGCAGACCACACCGTGCCGTGGGTTGCAATCCCCTTGCCAGTCAAAAAATAAATAAAAATAATAAAAATAAATAAATAAATAAAAATAAAAAGATGATGAAACAAGGAGACTTTTCAAAAAGATAAACAAATTGATAAATAAAATCAATAACCTTTAGCTAAACTAATGAAGAGAAAAAAGAGAGAAGACTCAAATAAAATCGGAAATGGAAGAGGAGACATTACATCTGATACCACAGAAATATGAAGGATCGTAAGAGACTACTACAAACAACTATATGCGATCAAACTGGAAAACCTAGAAGATATGAATAAGTTTCTGGGCATACACAACTTACCAAGGTTGAATCATGAGGAACTAGAAAACCTAAACAGATTGAAGCAGTAACAAAAAGTCTTCTAACAAAGAAAACCCCAGGACCAGATAGCTTCACTACCAAATTCTACCAAACACTTAAAAAGCACTAATACCAATTCTTCTCAAAATCTTCAAAAAAATTGAAGAGGAGGGAATCCTTACAAACTCATTCTACATGCCCAATATTAATCTAATACCAAAGCCAGAAAAAGATATAACAAAAAAAAAGAAAACAACAGACCAATAACTGTAATGAACACAGATGTGAAGATCCTCAACAAAATATTAGCAAACAGAATCCAACAACACGTTAAAAGGATCATTCACCATGTGATGGAGTTTGGATGTATTGTCCTCCCACAACTCATGTGGAAATTTCATCCCCAATGTGGCAGTGTTGGAAGCTGTTTGAGTCATGGGGGAGGACCCCTCATGAATGAATTAATGCTCTCTCTGCAGGGCAGTGTAGTGAGTAAGTTCCTGCTCTATTAGTTCCCATAAGAGCTGGTTGTTTAAAAGATGCTGGCATCTCCCCTCTCTCTCTCTTGCTTCCTCTCACCATGTGATCTGCTTACACCTGCCGGCTGCCTGCCACTTTCCACCATGAATAGAAGCAGCTTGAGGCCCACACCAGATGCAGCTGTCTCAGAATTGTAAGCCAAATAAACCTTTGTTCTTTTTATAAATTACCCAGTTGCAGTTACTCTGTTATAGGAACACAAAAATGGACTAATACACCATAGTCAAGTGGGATTCTTCCCAGGGATGTAAGGATGGTTCAACATATGCAAGTCAATACATGTGATACATCACATAATTGAATGAAGGAAAAATATACATAATTATTTCAACAGATGCAGAAAAGCATCTGATAAAATCCAACACCACTTCATGATAAAAACACTCAACAAACTATCCATAGAAGGAATGTACTTCAACACAATAAAGGCCATATATGACAAACCCACAGGTAACATACTGAATGGACAAAAATTGGAGACATTTTCTCTAAGATCTGGAACAAGACAAGGATACCCATTTTCCCCACTCTTATTCAGCATAGTACTGGAAGTTCTAACCAGTGCAATAGGCAAGAGAAAGCAATAAAGAACATCCAAATAGGAAAGGAGGAATTTAAACTATCCCTGTTTGCAGATGATATGACCCTATACATAGAAAACTCTAAAGACTTCACCAAAAAATTGCTAGACCCAATAAATGAATTCAGTAAAGTGGCAAGATAAAAAATAAACACACAAAAATCAATAGCCTTCCTATATGACAATAATTAAATAGCCGAAGAAGAAATCAAGAAAGTAATCCCATTCACAATAGCTACCAAAAACAAAAATGAAATATCTAGGAGTAAATCTAACCAAGGAGGTGAAAGACATCTAAAATGAAAACTATAAAACACTGGTGAAAAAAAATGAAGAAGGCACAAATAAATGGAAAAATACCGCATGCTTATGGATTTGAAGAATTAACATCATTGCAATATCCACTTACCCAAAGCAATCTACGCATTCAATGTAATCTCTAAAATATCAATGACATTCTGCACAGATATAGACTCAACAATCTTAAATTTGTATGGAACCACAAAAGATCACATATAGCTAAAGCAATCTTGAATAAAAACAACAAAGTTGGAGGCATCACACTATCTGACTTCAAAATACACTACAAAGCTATAGTAACCAAAACAGCATGCTACTGGCATAAAAATAGACAAACAGACAATGGAACAAACCCAGAAATAGACAGCCCAGAAACAAACCCATGCACTTTTCAACAAAGGTGCTGAGAATATACAGCGAGGAAAGGACAGCCTCTTTGATAAATGGTACTGGGAAAACTGGATATCCATGTGTAGAAGAATGAAACTAGACCCCTATTTCTCACCATACACAGAAGTCAACTCGAAATGGATTAAAGACCTAAATTTAAAACCCCAAACTATGAAACTACTAGAAAAATATACACGGGAAATGCTACAGGAAATGGGAATGGGCAGCACCTTTTTGAGGGAGACCACAAAGGTACAGACAACTAAAGCAAAAATACACAAATGGGACTAATATCAAACTAAAAAGGTTCTGCACAGCATGGGACACTATCAACAAAGTGAGGGGATAACCTACAGAATGGGAGACAATGTTTGCCAACTACACATCAGACAAGGGACTAATATTCAGAATATGTAAGGAACTCAAACAACTCAACACCAAAAGAAACAAATAACCCAACTGAAAGATGGGCAAAGGCCCTGAACACACATTTCTCGAAAGACATACAAATGGCCAACACTAATCATCAAAATGATTCATCATACAAAATGGCCCAAATCACTAATCATCAGGGATACCACAATGAGATATCATCTCACCCCTGTTAGAACGGCTGTTATCAACAAGACAGAAAATAGCTAATGCTGGGAAAGATGGAGAGAAAACGGAACCTTCCTACATTGTTGGAGGGAGTATATATTGCTATAACTATTGTGAAAAACACTGTGGAGACTCCTCAGAGAACCACAAATAGATCTAACTTATGACCCAGCTATCCAACTACTGGGTATATGCCCAAAGGAAATGAAATCAGTATATTAAAAGGACACCTGCACTCCCATATTCATCGTAATGCTTTTCACAATAGCCAAGAGATGAAGTCAACCTAAATGCCCATCAACAGATGAATGGATAAAAAAACTGTGGTATATAAAGATAATGGAATACTATTCGGCTACAAAGAGAAATAATATATGACAATTTGCAGCAACATGGAGGAAACTAGAAATCATCGTGTTAAGTGAAGTAAGTCCAGCACAGAAAGACAAATACCACGTGGTCTAACTCATATGTGGAGTCTAAAAAAAAATGGTTCTCATAAAAGTAGAGAGTAAAATAATGGTTACCAGACACTGGAAGGGAAGTTGGGTGGGGGGGGAATGAGAGGGGTGGACTAATGGGTTCAAAACTATACTATCTACCCTAAGTGAATCATCATACAATATATGCATATATTGAACCAACACAGTGTACCCCTGCAAAAACAAATATAAATAAAATCGAGAAAAAAATAACTGGTGACAACATCAAATGCTGGTGAGGAAGCAGAGAAACTGAGAAACTGGATCACTTATACATTGCTGGTGGGACAAAAAATGATACCGCCACTCTGAGAAGCTGTTTGACACTTTCTTATAAACTAAACGTGCAACTGACATATGATCCAGCAATTGCACACTTGGGCATTTATTCCAGAGAAGTAAAAATTTTTGTTCACACAAAAACATTTACATTTTATATCACTATGTATACTGGCAATTGTGTCATTCTAAACTCATTGATTAATCAAATTCTCCTAATGAATTTTATTATCAAGGTTTTATAATCTAGGAAGTGACATCATTCTTTAAAGTGGTAGATAGTTTGTAAAAATGAAATAAATAAATATAAAAATTGGAAAGAGAGCATGCCCTTAGATCTTGTATCTAAGTTAATACAGAACATACAAGAAAAGAGAATGATTAAGGGATAGTATTTTTAATGTATTTTTCAATGTCAGGCTAACAGATTTCCAAGAAAATTAATCATAGGACTTAGTCATTTTCCACTCTTTTCAAGTGACTCCTCTTGCTGTATACAACGTGACAGCACAGAAACGTTAGAAAATAAATCTAGACCTAAGTTACACCAACATCTGCAAGTCTCACTAGTTACTCATTATTAACAATTTCACTGTGGTTTGACCGGTATTTTGCATGATACATCATTGCTTCCATTTAAGAGAACTTCAGCAAATCCATAGCAAGTACAAATAGCAGATGTTATTAGCATGTAGATAACCGTGTCAATGCCTGTTTAATGTTGGCAATGGCCATTAACCAAAATTTCACATGTGCTGAAAAATATACCTAATTACATGTATGGTCCCTTTATAAGTTTTCATTACTGAAATATCTAAAACTGAAAATAATCAATATTTATCTTAATAATTTTTCTGCAATTGTAGAAAACAATATAAAGAAAACTGTGTCACACATTTTTACAGAAGTTCAATTATTATACAAGAAATAGGAAAATACTTTTAAATCTACTCTTCTAAATGGGCTAAGACTTACAAAATGTAACTGTTTAGCAAGTTAGCTAATATTTCACTGTAACTGTAAATTAGTAGAAGAGTATAACTGTTCATTTAAAATGCTAATGAAAAATTATTTATATGAAATAATTGTACTTAAGTCAGAAAATCAGCTACATTATTTAGGGCTGGCCCGGTGGCGCACTGCTACAGTGCGCCGCTTGGGAGTGCGGCGGCGCTCCCGCCAAGGGTTCGGATCCCACATACAGACCGGTTTCCGCTCACTGGCTGAGCAAGGGGCAGGCGCAGCACCGAGGATTGCGATCCCGTTGCCGGTCCCGGTCCGGTACGGGCGCGACACTGAGGGTTGCAGTCCGTTGCCGGACACGAAAAAAGACAAAAAGGAAAAAAAAAAAAAATCAGCTACATTATTTCAATCAGTATTTTCTTTTCTTGAAGTTCAGGAAAGGAAAAAGTTATATATCACTTCTCCCATAAAAGCATATATATTTCTATCCACAAAAAATAAATAATGTTTTAAATTATAAAATTATATTTAAATTATATAACAAATAAATTATATAAATATATATATATATATATATATATATATATATATATATATGCATACAATTCAAAACAATTATTTTCAAGACTAGGCACCAACCTCCTAATTATTTCATCACCTTATTAAGAAAAAAATAACTAATAAAAGTCTACGAGGGTACTTCAAATGTTTCATTAAAAGATTAAAACTATCTTTCAATTCTATTTTTACATGAACTTTTTGAAGTACCCTTGTATATGACACATTTTATTCTACAAATTCAAGACAGTATTATGTCATTGTCTTCTAATTTACCATTGATGAAAAAGAGGAGGTATTCTGAAAATCCCATGCTTCTGAAGCTTACAGTTTTAAAAAATGAAACTTTTTGTTTTAATTTCAGTACTTGAATTGGCAACCATTTAAAATGTTTTATACATTTGCCTCACTTTTTAAAACAGAACATGCTAATAGTAATTTAACTCCATTTGGATAACTCGAATAATTGAGGAATAGAAATTTTCTTCTGTTAAAAAAATATTGTTACTTGTGTGTTTGCTTGTTTTTCAATAGTCATTCTGGGATTTTCCTTATTGTTGAACTGTATGCTGTTTCACATTAGCACCAGTATACAAACCACTAGGCAGGAAAGAAAACCTATAACCCATTCTAATTTGGTATCTATAACCTACTGAGGACGGAAAACTAAAATTATTAATAATCTCTGTCAGCTAATACCAAGTTGGAACTGACTGAAACAAAGTAAGTTTGTTTTAGTGTATGATCTTTGTGCAAATTAATTAAGAATCACTTAAGTCAACTGTAGGCATTTCTTTTCCCACTTAATTTCATGTTCATGGCTATGCTCTACATCTGAGGTGTTCAGAAATGTGCACTCATGATAAACTAAACAGTGCATTATGCTTCTATTGAAGTTTTCACTGACAAGTGCAATCAAAGAGTGATGTATCCATAAATTTACTGTAGGCTAAGGACTCCACTAAAAGTGTTTCTTCTTTTTATGACACATTCTCACATTTATTCAATCTAGATAATCAAGAACAGTGTTTTCTAAAATTGTTTCACGGAATACTAGCTCTGACAGATGGACTCCAAAAAGCAGAATCCTTATCCCAATAAGTTTGGGAAATAATGCCAAATGTATTTAGTTTAGCAAATCCTCTGTGTATGTAAGAAACTCGTGTGTGTGTGTGTGTGTGTGTGTGTGTGTGTGTGTGTGTGTGTGTGTAAAAGCTAGTCAATGAAATGAGTATTCCATAAACCTTACCTTGAAAAACAAGAATCCAGAAATAATGAAGCTGTGGCTATGACAATACTGTGTTCATCAAGTCTCACGTGATTTTTTCTCATCGTGGGTTTATAAGAAGTCTTCATTTCCCTTGCATTTTGGTTAGGGCTATAATTCTGTATGCACATGCATTCTGTGTTACTTGCAGACTAAAACGCAGAACTGTGGGTTTGAGTTCTTGTATTTTTCTCCTGGAAACTATATGTTGAGACAGCAATATCACATAGCCCAGGTCCCTGAGTGACCCTTGGAAGTAGAGCTCCCTGCCAACTTGCATTGGAGAGTGTATGTGATAGACAAATAATCTTTTGTTGAGTTAAATGACCGAGATTTCAGGATTAATTAATTGCTACAGTATAACCTAACTTACTCTAATCAATATAATAGTTGAATTCTGAAATAATGAAAGTGATACAAAGGGAGCTGATATAAGATTGAAATTACAAAAGTTCAGATATCGAAAATTCCTTATTTACTCTATACCAGCTAAATATACTTGTCAAAAAAACATTTTTAATTTTTTGTTTATAGACCTTCATTAAATATACTAGGCTGCTACAAGATAGGCACTGCTGAAAGTTAACAGAGTTAAAAGACATACAAGATTCTGACATTCATGGAGTTTACATCCTGATTATAAGGAAGAAATGCCCAGCGGGTAATTTGCTCATTTTTAAAAAATAAAAGGTAGCAAATTTTCAATTTTTTGCATTAGATATCTGTACTTTCTGCTCCCATGTTAAATTTCATTTAAAAATATACTAAAATTATGGCAGTCATAGCAACAAGAAAAGGAACCATTTGTCATTTTTCTGTTAGAATGACAGATTGAAAACTAAATCAAATTGGATATTTCCTGGTTCTTTTGAGCAATGAAAATCTATCTGAGTATAATATTTAAACTATTTCAAAGTCTATTCTGAAACAGAAAATTATTCTAGGCAAATTGAAACAAATTTCACTTGATTTCATTAAAAAACTCTACAATTTAAAATTTTCCTTATAACTAACCAAACTCTATTTTTATGACACTGTACATGAAGCATACTTCTATTAAGAAGTATCTCAAATTTACAGAAACATCTTATTTTTAAATTATACTTCTAGCCACATTAACATATCACATTCCACCTGTACTGATAAACATAATGTGCTTTCTACATCTTACAAGAAAGACATTAATGTAATGGATTATTACTTCTATCTCTACTTTTGAAGAAACAAAAGCTCTTCCAAAGACTTAAAGGAAAATTTACAATACATACATGTATAGTCAATTATTTTCCTATACTAATAATGAAACCAATATCTGTAATAACATATTTTTAAATGTCAGTAGCTGTGTTTAATTTGAAAATTAAAATATATATATATCAAAGATATCTACACATCAGCTAAAGTGCTACCTGCCACGTACTTTATCATGAAAAAGTACTTCAGGTCAATGCTCAGTTGATGAGTACTACACCATGTGGTTTAGAGAAAGGCATCAGAAGACATGAATTAAATCAGTTCTCATATATCTACTGCTAGTATAGTGTGAAAAAGGATATTTTACATAATTTTACACTATAATTGCATAGGAGATCGAAGTTTCTGGCCAAAATCCTTAATTGGTTTAGCTTTCCTCACAGTTTAAGACAATCATCATCTTGTATCAATTTAACAATGGCCTACCTTCACTTTCACCAAATATTTTTACAATAGTGTTCTGTGTACACAAAACAAGTTTATTAATATAGTCTCCATTCAATGATAGCCCTTGCTCTGTTTTTCTTTTGTCTCTGCATCTCTGTTCAGGTGTGAGTGCTTTTTCCTTAAATCCCTTTTTTGTCATTAGTTTTCCTGAGGAAAGAAGACACATTATCAGGAACCATTAAGAACATAATACAGTTGGGAACATTTCTAATCTAAGAAAGAGCTAAACTATATATTATAGGAGTTAACTCCATTAGGTAATACTAAATTTTCTATTGAGGTATCCTACAAGATAGGACTTCACTTTTTAATGGAGTGACAAAAAAAATGCATTATGAATAAAAATTATCTTGGAAAGTTTCCCAGTAAATCTTCCCCCCCTCAAAAAAAAAGTCCTAGAGGTGTTATTGGCTAACACAGTATTCAATGCAAAGTATATCTCAGGATACCCGAGTTCTGTAACTCAGGTAACCTAAGAGGCTGTTGGAGAGTAATGGAATTCATTAGACATTATAAGTATTAGTGATTTCAGGAAGCAGATGTTAAATTCTCAAGCATCTTGGTGCATACTGTCTGTAATCAATGAAACAACCATAAATATGCATGCTGTGCTACATCATTCTGTATATTAAAAAAATGTAAGTTTCCCGAAGGGCATGTAATGAAGCTTGTTATGAGTAAGGTTTAAGTATCAGATACAAATCTCCTAAAAAAATGTTACAAGGTGAATGTTGAATTTTGAATTACATTCTAAAAGGTATTAGGGAATAGACAGTGTTTAGGAAACAACGTCTCAAGAAATCATTGAAAGTTATTTATTCTTTTTTTTTTTTTTTTACTTCATCTAATGAGCAACTGAAATAGTAGGTATCAAAGTAGTTTAAAAACTACAGAGCATTAAGCAAGTATAAGTAACATTATTAAATGTCAGTTTAGAAAAATTAAATTCAAACACTAACCCCTGATTTTTAAAAATCAGTAAATAGCAATAATTTAGTTTATTTTACAACTTAAAATTATCTTGTCTTTTACAGGTGTTACCAGTTATTAATATTAAATATTAAATGACAATAGCATATTTTTTCATTTGACTTATTTATTATTCCTAAGTATATCTTGGCTATTTCTTAAGGTAATTTTAATCCAATGTATTTAAATAACATTTCAATATATTAAAACAAAATTATGTCATTAAATGTTTTTATTTCCACATTCAAAGATACTCTCCTAGGTATTATAGTTTATAGTGTTCTTTGCTTTGCATATATTTAGCACGTGGGAAGGTTTCTGTTAATATTCCAATTGTACTACTAAAACCTATATTTCAGCTGTAAAAGTTCAGGAAAAGTGTGCAACACAGTATGGTCTTTAATGACAGAAGTCCAATAGTCTCTGGGACTGAAGTGAAACAGATTGAAAATATGCATATGAAAAGGCCAGGCATAACCAGATCCCCACAGGTAAGGAAAGAGAGAATATGTTTTTCCTACAATTTGTTGAAAGTTCAGTAACTTGACTATATAATCTCCTGAGTAAAACAAACAAACAAAAAAAACATTCGGTTAAGAGAGCCCTATTTCTGCATTAACATCTGTATTTTAGTATCTGGATAAGCTAATTATAAGTATCTATATTTTTGAACACTAGAGGGAGTATATTAAAGAAAGAAGAAAAGCAAGCCCAACATTGATAATAACTAGTTTCTCAGTGTTTTACATAACATTAGATCTTACCAAACTGCCTGCTTATTTCTTATGATTATAAGTGGAATGCTTAAAATTTATTTAAACAATAACCCATGTCCCTTTTTAAATGCCATTTTCCAGTTCATTTAAAATTTGTAATGATTAATAGCAAAAAAGATTCACAATATTCAAGAAGCAGAAAAACATAGTGAATGCTTTAAAAAGTAGACACACTCGCTCCTCATTTTAGTTCACATATTCTATTAGTAGAAAGTAGAATTATATACGATTTAGAAGATATAATTCTAAGTGCTTCAAAGAATTTATAATCACATCCCTTGGCCTAAGGGAAAAATGGGCACTTCCAAAATCAAAGCCAGACTTTTGTCAGAAGGTAAAGCCCTGAGATTCCAGTCCACATTTAGGATTTAAACAGAATGTCTTCAAAATGTCCATATGGGGGGGAGACAACTTGGGAGCCAGTGGTTGGAGGATGAGAGAGGTAAAGATTTGATGAGTGAATATTATTTAAAAACTCAGAACTCAGACACATAGTAAGCATTATTAGCTATTACTGAGAGATCCTCTGTCCATTTTAAAGAATAAAAATGTAGTTTGAGTTTAATGGAACAGGTTTAATGAGGATAATAAATTATGGACTCAAAGTAGAGGAAACAAGTGCTCCCTCCAAACTAACCCATGAATCACCACCATATGCAATAGAGGGAAAGATTAAAAATCCATATGGAAAGTGTTTAATAATCATCTATTACATGTTCCTGCTCTGCAAATAGTGGATACACAGTGGGAAGCAAAAGATGATAGTTTTTATCTTTGAAAACTTTGCAAGGGCAAGTTTAGAGGTGGAGGAGATCCAGTCATTTATTAATTCACTTCATGAGCAGCTACTAGGAACTTGAGATAAATAAGGAGAAAAAAAAATGGTCACTGACCTCCAGGAGTTGACATTCTAGGGCAGGAAACAATCAATAATAAACAGGAGAAATAAATTGTTCAATATATCAGAAGCTAATAAGTATTAAGGTTAAGTAAAAAGGTAAAACAAGGAAAGAAGGACAGGAATGCCAGAGCATTTAACAACATAGGGAGCTGCCAGAATAGGCCACGGTGAGGTGACACATGAGCAAAACTTCACTGAGGTGAAAGAGTCAGCACAAAAGCAGAGTTAGGCATGAAATGTGTGTCATGCATTTGATCCTGAAACAGCAAGGTTACCCCAGCTGAAGGAAGGAGAGCCACAGAGAGAGTACTTAACAGAGTAGGTCACAGCAGTAACAGAAGAGAGAGGAAAATCTTACAAGTCTTCATAGCCACTATAAACACTTTGGCTTTTTTTTTTTTAAGTTAATTGAGATATAACTTACCTAAAATAAAATCACTCATTTCAGGTATACAGTACAATGAATTTTGAGAAATATATATACACCTCTGTAAGCACCACCAAACATTTCTTGACACAAAAAGGTTTCCTTGTGCCCCTTCCCAGTCACCCACCCCCAAAACCGCAGACACAGGCAACCACTGATCTGTTTCCTGTCATTATCCATTAGATTTGTTATTTCTAGAGTTTCACGTAAGTGGAATTACACAGCGTGAAACACAGAGCACTTTGACTTTGAATAAAATAAGAAACTGCTACAGAGATCTGAGAAGAGTAATGTGATCTAACTTTTCGCTGACTGCTGAGCTGAGAAAGGCTTATGGGAGCAAAGGAGAAGGACAGTAGTCGAGAGGCTACTGTAGCAATCAAAGTGTGAGGACAGGATGCTGACTTGGGCCAGGGTAGCAGCAGTAGAGGACGTAAGAATCGGTCAGATTCTGGAAATGTTTTGAAGATTGAGCCAACAGGCTTTCTGATGAATTCGATTTACTGCATGAGAGAAAGAAGAGTTGACAATGACTCCAAGGCTGGGAGGATGGAACGAAGCAGTCAACTGACATGGGAAAGGCTGCAGGGGATTAGCTTTTGGGGGAGGGAGGAGATAAAGGTTTAGTTTGGGACACGGGGAGGTGAAACATCTCTTAAACATGTAAGTAGAGATATGGAGTAGACCATTGGCTATACAAGTTCAGAGAAAAACTCTCAACTAGAGATACAAATTTGGGAGTCATGGACCTATAAGTGGAATTTATCCACAAGACTGAATAAAAACATCAAGAAGAGGAGTATAATATTTTTTTTTAAAAAGCATAAAAATTTGAGTTAAGACATCCCAGAGGAGGCATAAAAGAGGGTAACACAGAATGAAAAATTAGTGAAGTGAGAAAGTATGGTACTCTTAAAGCCAACTGAAGAAAGATTACTAAAGAGACTGTCAAAAGCTGCTAATAAATTACGTAATAGTAGAACTGAGAATTGACTAGTGGATTAAATAATATGGAGTCACTAACAACCTTAATAGAGGCAGTTTTGGTATAGTGTTGACAGCAAAGATTTGTTTAGAATAGATTTAGGAAAGAATGGGAGGAAATAGGTGATAGTAAATACAGACAACTCTTTCAAGTTTTTTGTAAAAGGGAGCTAAGGAATAGGATGGTAATCTTCAGGGGGAAGAAGGGTCAGGAAAGGATTTTATTATCTTTGTTTTTATCTGTATGCTGATGGGAATCATCTAGGGAAGAGGGAAAAAGATGATGGTATAGGAATGATAGGGGAGAATTATTAACGATTTTCTTAAGTAGATGAGAAAGAACAGGCTCTCATACACAAGTGGATTTTATCTCTTAATACCCTTAATAAGCATTGCTTGGAATTGGATCCTCACATCCAAGTTCCTCATCAGAAAATAAGAGTGTGACTTTAAAAGTTACAAAGTTACATTAGATAGAAAAAATAAGTTCGGGTGCTCTGGGGTGACTATAGCTAATAATGTTGTATTGTATATTTCAAGGTCACCAGCAAAGAGGTTCTTGAATGTTATAACCACGAAGACATGATAAATGTTTAGGTGCATTCTGATTGGATCATTATATAACATGTGCATGTACTGAAACAACAAACTGTACCCCATAAAAATGTACAATTAAAAATAAATAAATACTATCAATTTAAAAAATGTTGTATTGAAGGTTACATGGTTGGTAACCAACATAGAAAAATTACTAGAGTTTAAAAAAGAAAATGCACAAGCAGGGAACAATTGTGAAGTAACAAGCAAATACAAGATAGTTGCTTAGTGACTATAAACATGAGGGGTAGAGATATCAAGTTGGGTAAAAAATTGTGAAGGTGTCAAGATTGTCTGGGATGGTCTCTGCGTTACTGAAGGGAAGACAGAGATAGGCCAAATGGGAAAGATGGGACCACTGGATGTCAGGTTGGAAGGCTGGTTTCGGACATTTGATTTTAAGTAACAGCAGGATAGTGTGTGATCTTTTAAGCAGGGGAGGGGCCTGAAGAAAGCAGTGCATTAAAATTACTCTGGCAGTATTTAGACAATGAATTGGCAGAGAACAAAATAGCTCTAGGGCTATCAAAACATCATCCATGAAATTAATAGCATAGAGATCAAAGAGGTGCCAATGGAAAAGAAGAAGGCAGCCAATCTGAAATCCTCTGTTAGGAAGAACTGCCAAGACTTATCAATGGTATGCTCTTGCTGCATCATGAACTTTTCTTGCATAATCCTTAACACCCCTCAATAAATCCTATTTCTGTTATTATTTGGATAATGCCTTCCTACTAAAATGTAAGTTCCAAGATGGCAGGGGCCACATAGATTTTGCTCACTATTTTATCTATATTGACAAGTCCACTGCCCTGCATATGGTATGCATTCAAAGAAATTTCTGAATGAGTGAATAAGATATGGAGACATATCAAAGAAATAAACAAGAAAGGAGAATTAAAAAAGAGAAAAAAGGAAGAGAGGAAAAAGAGGAGAAAGGGAAAAACAAGAAAGGAGAAAGAAACAGACGATGTAGAGGAGGTAGAGGATGAAGAAGAGAAAAATCAGATTATGGTGAAGTCAAAAGCCTGAAAAACAGCAAAGTGACTGTGCTGTGTGTGACAAAGGTTTAAAGGCAGAAATATCAAGAGTTCAACTCCATCACTTACTCTTTAGTTAACCTGTCTGTCTCTGCTTCCTAATTAGTCATGTGTCACTTAAAGACAGGGATACGTTCTGATAAATGCATTGTTGGATTTTGGATTTTGTGGTTGTGCGAATAAACCTAGATGGTATAGCCTACTACATACCTAAGCTATATGGTACAGCCTATGTTGCTCCTACTTGAGTAATGCATTGCACTACAATGTTACAATGACTGTGTTGTTACTAGGCGATAGGAATTTTTTTTAACTTTATTATAATCTTATGGGACCACCATCATATATGTGGTCTATTGCTGACCGAAATGTCATTATGTGACACATGACAGTATATAGAATAATTGTAGTAACCTCAAAGAGTGACTGTGAGGACTAAATGAGTTAATTCAGACCAGTGCCTGGTACATAGTGAGCACTTAACTGTCAATCATGTGTATCATTATCATCACCATCACCGTATTTCTTCTATAATTTGGGCCACACCACACAGCAGTGACACCATTCTAAGCACTCCTATGTTAAAAAAAATGGAAGAGGCAGCAGAAGTCTAAAACTAATTGGTGGATGAGATGAAGGTTTTCCTTCCAGACCTCACTCACGAACTAACAGAGACAAGAAGACAGGCAGCCCAGCCTCTTTTGCTCCCTTTGTCCCTTCTGAGTTTCTCTACTTTTTCCCACATCCTAAAATTCACATGGGTATCCAAATACCTTGAAATATTTCAGTTTAATTTTTATTTCATTGTGGAAAAAAATGGATACAAGATAGAAGTGGTGGAGGGAAATGAAAAGATACATCTTAAAAGTAGGTCCAATGAAGAAAAAAAGGGTCAGGTAAACATGAAGAAAAATATAGATAATGATATTCTTTTTGTTTTGTTTTGTGTTGTTTTGTTTAAAAAAAAGAATAGAGAACACGAGATATGAAAGAAGCATAGAGTCTCAATGCTTGATGAATAAGCAGAAGGAAAGGAAAGGAAAAGGTGGGTAGAGAAAGCAATGTTAAGTAATATGGAATAAGAGGAAAGAGCTAGAGCAGTAGTTCTCAGCAGAGGTGATTCCCCTTCCCATAGGGTACATGTGGCAGTATCTTTAAACATTTTTAGTTGTCATACTGACATCTTTGGTCGCTACTGGCATCTACTTGGTAGAGACCAGGGATGCTGCTAATCACCCTGCAATGCATAGGACATTACTCCAAAACAAAAAATTATCCACTCAAAATGTCAACTGGGTCGAGTTTGAAAGACACTGAACTAGACAGAGATTAAAGGTAAAAAGGAAGGAATGGAAGTAGATCAGATGCAGTCACTCCTCTGTTCAAAACTCTGCAAAGCCCCCATTTTTATTTTCAGTAAGTATTAAAATCCCCATGCCTGTTTGGCCCTATCACCTGTGAGTATTTTCCCTGCTTATCCACTCCCGCCACACTGGCTTCCTTGTTCTTCTACAAATGCATGGGACATTTGCCCACTACAGGGCCCTTGGACTGCTGCTCCCTCTACTTGGGAAAGTGCTTCCCTAGATTTTCATAGGGGATGAAAGCTTCACTTTCAAACCTTTCCTCCGATGACACCATGTCACTTTCTCAACACGGCTTATTTTGGACCATCCTATTTTAAATTGCCCCTCCTCCCCACCACTGCTTATCTGCATTATAACCTTTTATTATTTCATAGGACTTGTTAACTTCTAATATTTGATATAATTTGGCATTTATTATATTGGCCTGTTTCCCCCATACCCTCTGCATACAGTGCTTGCTCTGTGCATGGGAACTATTGTAAGTGCTTTATACATAACTCATTTAATCTCTATAACCTCTCTATACTGTAGGTAACATTATCGCTATTGCCATTTTAAGGAGGAAATGAAGATAGAGAGATTAAATAGTGTGCCCAATATTGCACAGCAGAGCAATCTGAAAGTCTTCAGAGTCTGAGATTTTACCCTTCTACACTATACCACTTTACTGAGCAACACGGCCTCAAAATCCTATTGTTTAAAAAAAAAAAAGAAAGAAAACATTTTCCAAACATTTATCAAAAATATTCATCTATACAATAAAGAGATAATCAGACTGACAGTTTACTCTACATATAATCGAATAGACATGCATATACCTCTGATGTTTGGGTTTTATAATTAGAAATTTATTTTCAATTAATGATAGTTGATCTGGAATCTTATCATTTTAATCAAAAGTAAAAAGAAAATAATAATCTAGTTACCTTTTTCAGTAATTCTGCCATTATTTTTCAAATGTCTTCTTTAAATGAACTTAAAATGTAGAAGCCATATACCTCTAAAAGCTTGACTGTCACAATGTATGTAAAACATTAATGATTTATTGTAACAAATTTTAATGAGAACAGTAACTGACTGCTGATTGTTAGCAAATGTATCCCCATTTCTTTGGCAACAGACCTTCTCATTGGGAAGAGACTTGTTTCGTGAAGGTAACTTCGGGTGTTAGTAATATTTGTTGAAATTTTAGAATATATTAACACTAATCCCTTAAAATAATCACCTAATATGAAATAATAAAGCAACATATTTATAAATTTGAAAGGCTTGCCCTCCTATCCCAAAAAAACTATGATAGAGCATTGCAGGCATTACCACACAGCTTATTAAGCAAAGTTTAGAATTCATTAACTCAGAGAAAAATCAATTAAACTGAAAAGTGAAATGAATGCTTCTTCCATCTTTGCATCCTATGTGTAACTCAGTATGGCCCTTCACACAATCTACACTGATTTAACTCTAACGCACCCTATCAGAGGTGAAGTTCACCCTACTAAAGGTGATGTTTTTCAAGGGCAGGTACTCAAGCTAACTCACACTTGCATCTTTTTAGCTCAGTGACTTACAAATATCAGGAATTTAATATACCTTTCAAATTTACGAATTAATATCACACAGAAAATAATAAAACAAAGAAAATGCTGTTCTAGCATCAGTTTTAATAAGAAAATATGTTTAATTTACAATGAGCTCTGGAAATATTTTGTCCATCTATGTAGTGACATATTGTAGCACACATCATAAGAAATAACAAAATGATAAAGTTAATCTTTACATACATGAGCATTCTACAGTTTGGGGAGAGTAGTGGATTATAAATATATATATTTTTCCACTTTGAGATTACATCCACTGTGGCCCTTGTAAGAGAGGTAAATTTCTGATAAACCACCCATTTGTTCCCTGCAATAAAAGCCATCAGATTATAGGCATCAGTATTTCTTTTATTCCTTTTTATAGAGACAGGATTATTAATCCTAAATATTATAGAGCTGGACCTCAAAGAATTAGCTAAAAAAATTTTTTTTTAAAGTCAGTCACTTGTTTTGTCTCTTCATCTGAGTCATTCCCACCCACCCACGATTCTCTGAATATGTGTGGAAACTTATATTAGCAGGAGCTTTTATTCCAGCAGAAATATCCCCAACTTCTGTCATTCTTTCAAAGGGATCTATAATATGGGGGTTGGGGGGGGGAGAATTAAGAACCACTGACTTTAGAAGATAATCAATTTGATGGGTATTTTTTAACCTGGTATTTTTCTGTCACATAAATATACAGCTTCAAATCTCAGGATAAGATTTGATATTATGAAATATTTGTGTATTTGATATACATACCAATACATCTGTTAACTTTTGTGTGGTTCTAAAGAAGAGAACCTGTTAGAAATCATAACATTTGCTTTCTCCAGACAATTATGTTATCTGTAGTTAGAAATCTATTTATAGCTTGCCAAACACTATAATAATTGTCTCATTGGGCATAGGTATGTAATTTGGATCACTTCTGTCATTCTACAAGTAAACATTCATCTCAAACATCAATCTGAGTTAGTATTTGCAAAGCAGAAGGAGGGAAAACAAAAATCATAAATATAAGTTCTTTCCTAAAATGTTAATATCTCTTGTCTGAAAGTAGTACCTGGGAGTTTGATTACTTGGAATCCTTTTGTCTTTCCATTCTAAAAAAGAAAAATAGCTTATGCCATATAAGGCAACATTTGTCCAGAGTTGACAGGCCACCTTGTGAATCTACTTTGAATTAAACATTGTGTCTTTATTTTCTCATTTCAGTTAATGCTACTTTCTGCTCTTGTTTAGAGCTTAAATTATTGCTGACTTTGGGTTCTCGGGTCCCATAGGAGACTTTAATTTAGAGCAGTCCTTCCTAATGAACTAACTTTCAATTTAATGAAAACATTTCTATTCATATTATACTGGAAATGAAAACAAACAGGATTTTAGAATAAAGCCAGTTCTGGTACCCTTTATATGTGAGGGTAAGGGGTGACTTATATTCAATTGCACTAAAGTTAATAAAAGAAACCTAATTACAAAATACACATGACATCATAAGCCAGTTCAATAATTTTGTGCCTGTTAAAAAATTCAACAAGATTCTCTAATTCATCAGTCATACACAGAAAGCAAAACAACTGTCAAACACCAAGTATTTCAGAAAACTTAAGGATAGTGACTTCCAAGGCAATTTGATGACAACAAAAGAGAATAGTATAACCACCAATTATTTTTATTTACTTGAAACAACTGTACACAATGCTAGATATAAGCAAGTACCCATACTAGTTGTTCCTTTATCTTCTAAGCCATGATATAAAAAAGCTATGTAATCTTTTCATCAAGATTTTTGTTAAAGACCAAATAGGTTAGAGGTAATTCACTACAACACCTATTTATTTGCAAAATGCAAACTGCAATGTCTAATTTACTCATTGTTAATTTTGCCTCAATACTGGTGCCCATAATTAAGAACAATCCACAAAAGCAATGACTGTTCTCATGAAGATAATAAACTATACAGTAAATATTAATTAAATGATTTATTAGCTTCACTCCAGATTTAAGAAACTGTGTCCACATGTATACTGCTACTGGGAATAAAAATTTGTGAAAACCATGTGGAAGACAATATGGATTAAGAACTATAAAGCTTCCACATTCTGAACATCTAAGAAAATGTAAAAAAAATAATTAATACAAAATTAGGAAAAGCAATAGCACTAAGTGGTTAAATGCCTGGGCTCTGACACCAAAATATGTGGCACTGAAGCCTCACTTCTCCACTTACAAGCCGAGTGATATTGGGCAAGTGACTTAACCTCTCTGGCCTCAGTTTTCCTATCTGTAAAATGGGAACAACAGTACCTTCCTCATCTGACTGTTTTGAGGATTAGATGATTTGATATAAGTAAACACAATAAGAAGGATACCTGGCAGACAGTAAGACCTATCTGTGTTAGCTATTTTTATCATCAAAGGTATTCTTTCTAGTGATATTTAATAATCATAAAAATTGGAAATAAATAGGATACCCATCATTAAAGGAAGATGAAGTAACTTACAGCAAATCTAAAGGTTATAATGTAATATTATTCAAGAAATAGAAAATGCCATTGTATATAATTCATAATTTTATATGACTTCATCTATGTTAAAATATGTACACTAAAAGACTGAAAGGAAATATAGCAAAATAAAATCTTAACATACCTATTTTTCTGTGGTATTAAAGATAATTTTTATTTTCTACATTACAATTCTTTTAGATTTTTCCAAATTTTCTATATTTAGAAGCTGTATTACTTCTGAAAACAGAAAAAAGGAAATCTGCTCCTTAAAAATGTATCCTTTGTTGTTTATTATTCTTGTGTTTATAGCTTGATGTCAGTTATGCACATTCCAATCAGAACTTAGTCAGCAATCTATTGAAATTTTATCATGCTAATTCTCAAACTGCCCATAAAATTTTCATGAACCAGTTCTGTAGTTTGGGAGAATATGTTTTGCTCAAACTTGCATTTCTCTTTTCTTACATTTAAATTTAAATTCCTGAGACCCTCAGAGCAACAAGGGTAGAAAAAATATAATCCAGGTAACAATGAAACCTATTACATTGGTTTTATTATCTATTACTTCACTACTGCCTAAAGCACACTGCCTATTACTTTAAGGCTGCTTGAAGTTCTTATCAGCTAATTCTGTAAGTGTTGAATGGCTTAATTCACTGGAAATAGAGAGACAGCAAGGGATGGTTATCAGCTATCTCTATTTTCTCAAAATGATACTCCTCTTTCAGTATCATGCTAAGCCATCCTGCACAAGAAAAGAAACATTTAAAAGCATTTTACCATTTGGTAAATATACCTCAGTTTGGGGAAGTAGACTGTTGTATATAATAATAAAAGCACAGCTATTGTTACAACTAAATGAACTTTTAAATTCCACTCATTCACAACTTTAAAACTTGGAAAATACTCCAGAGATTATTTTCTATAATTTGTTCTAGTAATGAGTTTTATATGCATGGATTCATTAAACAAAAAAATACTCAGTAGGACTTCCTAGAACAATAAACTACAGAACTTCAAGTGAATAAGCCATTTAAAAAGAGGGAATATGTAAAAGCAAATATATTTTTCAGATAATTGTTAATTCTGTTAATTCTATTTCTTTTTAGCAGCCCCAAATCAGACTGTTTCTTATAGGATTTCAAATTTTTCAGAGTTAAACATAAGTTTAACTTATTTCGGTTTATGACATTTTAAGAAAAATCATGGGTTCTTTCCAGTTCACAGCTACAATGCTTACACACCTTCCACCTATGAAGTCCAAACACTGAGTGATTGTAGGGCACCTACAAAACAACTCATTTTAACTGGTTCTTCTGTGAGAGTCATGTCTACTCACAGTTCAAATCACATAGTAGTCTTGTTACATGAAATCGTAAAATAAAACACTACAAAAAAAGAGCTCAAGATTATAATCAGTCTAAACTAAAAGAAAATCCAGCTAAAGCATCAGTGAATTTTTGTTTCCAGACAAAAGGCTGCTTATTAGAGATTCCAATCTCTCTTTAAAAAGATCTGTGTTCCCACATTAACACCAACATTTCATGCAAAACAGTTTACCAGTGAGATCTTTATAGAACAGGCAAATTGCTACCCAAAGATGTCAGATCATCTGAGAACTATTTTTAAAAAGCAATAGCTTTGTTTCTACATTTCTTAATGAAAAAGAATCACCCACACCTGCTCTACCAGTTATGGTTAACTTCATCCCTAAAACTCTAGCATTTCACCACTATATTTTTTTCTTTTTCGATGTGTATAAAAAAGCAAGATGAATTAATCTTGTATTCCAATGCTATTTGCTGTGAATTACTTTTCCTGCCTGCCTCTTCAAATCTCATCCACATTACAAAGACAGATTCAAAATCTTCCTTTTTGACTCACCTGTTTCTCCAAAGGATGTGTACTTCAGGGAAATCTCCAACATTTAGTTATAACATTCGGATATGTGATCTCCCGTATATTGCATTAATCCAGTTATGTTAATGATGACAACCTGAATAAATTGTAAGTTTCTCAAAATTCATATCTTATCATCTTTCTAAGCTTCTACTTTCTTCCACCAAAGGCTTACCATACTACTAAGTATATAGCATGTATTGGTTTAAAAATCAGTGAATACTCATGCTTATTCTCAGTTCTCCTTTCTTTCCCCCATCCTATAGTGAGAGTGGCTACTAAAGGCAGTAATGCCTTTTTTATACCGCTGATGTTGTAAAACAGGATAAATGCATTCGAAACCAACCTTTAGAGCTCATTGAGACTAGAAACTACAACTTACTCATCTTGAAGCAATAAAAAGATGGCATAGTACTTGAAACATGGTAAGCACTGAAAAAATATATTGAATTATATTTTAGCCTTTTCCATTATCATATAAAAGACTAAAAGATCCATATTATTTCTCAAAAGTCTAGTTATTTGAGATTTTATTAAATTCTGAGGGCAAAATAAAACTGCTCCTAGATTTTCTAGAAATCCTTTCCTTCTAATATACAATCCAATTATAACTTTTATGATTAAATAATTATAACTAAATAATCGTAAAAAAGACACTCATAATAATTCTTAATGCTGGACAGACTAGAGTTTTGTTAATAATTATTAAAGCATATCAAACAGCTACTATTGTGTTTGAATCTATGCTACTACCTGAATTTTCAGATGACTGAAGTCCAGAAAACTTCTACAAAGAAAAGCAGTTTCAAAGTAACCTCAAACAAAAGTCTAATATGTTGGTACAGAGTTTATGCAAAGATAAAGGGCAGTATATTCAAAAAAATAAGACTGCATTTTAATTAGATTGTAAAACAGCAGAAAAGAAAAATACCATATGATGACAGACAGTGATCTAGTCATAGTTGTTATTTTTTTATTTTTAATTTCTGTTCTAAGTTAATAAGAGCTCACTGCTAACATATCAAAATTTATTATGGCTAAAAGTATAGCATTGCCAATATTGTAATTAGAATTCTAAATGTAACAATTTATATTTAACATATACCAATTAAACTGCCAGAACATTGAATATAATAAATGACAAATTAATAGCAACATTTATAAGTCATAAGTATTCATATGTCATAGAAGACAACAAGCTTTGTAGTTTACAAAGCTTTGTTATTCCTTTATTCAAAACTACATCAAAGACATGTGCAGTCACATATGCTATACTATCCTAAAAAGATAAACGCTGGACAACTGCAAGATGTCTTAGGTTAAACATGCCCTATAAATATTTTGTTCTCAAAATAACTCTCACTCATGTTATATAAATAGCCAATGTTTTAAGACTCAGCCATAGTATATACACTTCCATGTGCAAACCTAGGATGATGATATCCACACAAAAGTAATTAACAATCACATCACATCATTTATCATTCATAAATTTCAGTTTCAAGGTAAGATTTTTACAAAAAAAAAAAAAAAAAAGGCCCTGGCAGCCAATCGAAGCTGCCAAAACATCAAGTCAAAATTTTATCTCTATATCTGTCAGAATTCTCCATCTACTCAACTGTACTTTCCTATTCATTTTATATACTATCTGGTTTTCTATCCTTAAAAATCCTCAAGTAAATGAAGACACAGATGGGAAGAGCGATCAAAAGATTCCCTCATTTGCATCTTTGTGATTCTTACCAAGAACTACTAGGAGGTTAAAAGTTTCACTACAGATCTATTTATCCTCCAAATGTCCATAGCATAATAAGGCTAAGCAAAACCAGGACCATGTGTAGTCTCTTGTCATTTATTCTATGCCAAATACTGACTGGACTGACAAATCATAACATAAGGAAGTATGGCCCACAGATGCATAATTTTGATTGACTATCTTTCTCTTAATCTCAGCCTCGAGAAAACAGTAATTAGTGTGCGGCTGTAAGTTTCCCACATCCCCACCTTAGAAACCTCAACAACTATAAGGCACAATTGTGCCAAAAGGAACATACCCTATTTGTTCATTTTTTAAAACGCCATAATGTTTCAGATGAAAACACAGCCTGCCAAAGATGTCAAATAAAAGAATAACAAAGAAACGAAGAGCATCTTTAGACTTGAATTTCAATGCATAACCCCTCCATCTGTCATCCAGTTGTGAAGCAATAATCCTAGAGAAGCCCTGCAAACACGAATAAGTTTTATCCCCGCATCTGTATCAACAGCCATTCTCAGGACCTCAGTAGTAATTATGCTCTGTCTGTGGAGCAACCTACAGGAATGACATTTGCCATGACAAACCGAACCCTGGCGACGAGTGGGCCATTTTAACAGACTTACATTTGGCAGCAAATGCGGAGTTCAGTTCATAGTGGTATTGGGGGAGGGGGGAGAGGAACGGAGGGGGAGGACGGGGGACTCTTTCCTCGAATTTGCATTGTAAATTGAATGCTGGAGGTTAATCTCTAGAGACTATTTATCCAAACAACGCCAATATCCACTGCCATGGCCTCACTAATAGGATTTCAATTTTGGACCTAGACTACGCCCCAACTCGTCTTCCAACTGCGGCCACCACCACCTTCGAAGTTACAGTCTTAGCTCTCATCGCAACTGGGGCTGCGGACTCCATCACCAAGAACCTCACCAGGAGCCCGTTCTGTAGTGGAACGGCGCGCTGGGACTCTGCCACCAGCTCCGCGACGCCACCAGCAGCTAGCCGGGCTTGCGGGAGACCCCACCCCTCCGCGCCCAGCCCCCGCCCCCGCCCCCGCCCGAGCCGCCGCCTGAGGTACGCAGCCTCAGCGCTGACACGGTCTCAGTCTCCGCTTCTTTCCATTCGCATCACTGGGGAGAAGGGTGGGGGCGGGGGCAGAATTGGGATGGGGAGAGGGGGGAAGAACCAAAACAGTCCCAGTTCCAAAGGGCCAAGACGCCAGTGGCAAGACACGCGCCCGCCACACACACACACACACACACACACACACACACACACACACACACTCGCCTGCGCGCCCCGCTTCCCAGGTTCAATGCCAAGTGGCGACAGGATGAAAGCAAGTAAAGAAGGAGTGATGGGGTGGCCAGAAGGCCCAGAGTTACTGGGAGTGACGTTCGGAGGAAAACAGGGGATGCTTCAGGAACTGCGAAAGTGAGAAAGTCCCAGACCCCCTCCACATCCCCAAGGCTGGGCTCTTCTGCCGGTAGCCCGGGTCGCCTTCCTTCAGCGGGGCTCGGGAAGCGGGGAAGGGAGCCGGAGCCGAGCTTCCCCGAGGAGGCTGCCCTCCCCCGCCTGGCGCAGGGCCCAGAACCCGGCCCCCCTTCAGCCCCAGCACGGGGAGGCTGCCAGGCAAGGGGCGGACTTGCCAAAGGACTCTGGAGGAGCAAGAGGGCAGGAAAGGAGCATCTTGCACGCTCCGGCCGGGCCGCTCACGTCTTCCTCTGCCGACACACCCCCGGTTAACCCCCTCCCCGTCCTCACACACATACACACGCACAGACAGAGACACGCGTGCCCTCACCCCCACCCACCACCATCCCAGGTCTATCGATTAAAACACTAGTTGATTTCTCCCTGATTGAAAAAAGAAAGTGCAACAACAACTCTTCTCAGAAGTCGCCAGAGCAAAGAAAAGTCCGTCTGCAGGCGTCTTTCTGTAGTTTCCCAGGAGTTTAGAAACCTGGCGGTCCGCAGCGAAAACGGGACCGGGATCCCCGAGACGGCAAAGGGCGCCGAACTCCCTCCCCACCCCGGCGCCCCTCACCTCCTTAAGTTCCTTGGCCACGTCCTTCAGGTCGCCCAGGACTAATTCCAGGTCCTCCACGATGATCTTGATCTGTTCCTTCACCTTGGTTTTGGAGGCTGCCGGCGGTCCCTCGGCTGGAGAGGACGAGGAGGGGTTCCCCTGGGGCTTGGCTGACATTCTTTGGGGGCAAGCGAGGCAGGTCAGGACAGTCTGGCGAGCGGAGGCTGCTGCGCGCCCCCGTCCCTGGCGCTGCTACGGCCGCGGCCGCCCCGGTCCCCCCACATCTTGGGCGCTCCCTGGGCAGCGGCGGCTGGCTGCGCTCGGCGCTCGGCCGGGCGGCCGCACCGTGGTGCTGCCATCTACTCCCCGAGACGCGGCGCTCGGCGCGGGGCTGCAGACGGGCAAGTACAATATAGAATTAACTGAAAGGGGAAAAGTTACAATTGGCTTCTAGGCCCAAACTGAGAAAGCTGGTAGAATCCTAGTAGTGCTATCTATCACTATCTTCTGATCATTAAAGATCACTTAAAGCAAGTCTCCATAAAATATTCCTAAAGAAGAAAATTTTATAAAGAAAGTTAAAAATATTGAGGAGAAAAAGACAGAATAAAAATGATACATAAATACAAATTAAATCTATTTAGTCATGATTTTTGTATTACCCTCATGGAAAGTTGTTCATTCTTTTGGTTTATATGGACTCTCTTAGAGATCAGTATAATGTTTTAAACCCAAATTATACGGACCACACAGCAAAAGTCTCACCTAATAAAATTTCTGATGAATCTCTGTATAAATTTGTCTATGTACCATTGCTAGCTGAAATGGGTACATAGCCAAACCACATTACTTATAAACTTAGGATACCAGATTTCTTTTTTTTTTGTTGTTTCCTTTTATTGAAACATAATTGATTGCACATATCTGTGGGGTACAGCATTGAACATCAGTACATGTACAATATATGATGCTCAAATAAGGATAATCACTATATTTATCATCACACAACGTATTTATTTTTTGTGGCCCTTTTCCAATTTCTCATTAAAGGAAGGTCTCACTCATCTATAGAAGTAATTGTAGACTCAGCCTTATATTTCTTCTGTCTCTTTATTCATTATTTTCTGAATTTTGTAGCAAGAAGAATTGGATAATTATAGGAGATCATCTAGTGGTTGTTTCTTCAGTTACAAGTCTTTATCAGTAATATTTGTGTGTGTATATGTGTGTGTTTAATACATTGCAATTGATCCCTAATAGTTAGTCTGCAGAAGAAAATCCTGTGACACTGACATAATTTTTAATTCACAAAGAGCACAAGAATGTTTCTGAAATAGCTTGTCCTATTTTGTTAGCAGTGACTTACTGATACACTACTATAATATCCTTCATTGATTCTCAAAGAAACAATGATGTATATAATATAAAATCATTCTTAATGTAGACTTTTCTTTTTCGTTTTTCTTTTGTGTAAACTTATTTTTGTTTGTAAAATCCAATGAAGTCATGGATTTGAAAAGACAAAGAATTAAAAACAGAAAGGAGGCTTTGTTCTGACCAAAATAGTTTTCACTGGGAGATGGGGGTGGGGAGTGATGGAGAAGGATATGGAAGTCTAGGAGACAAAATGCAGCTAGTGATGCAGCTGGGAAAAATTAGAAAAGTTCTCCATATATACATTGACTAGAATGTATGTTGCATATGTCTAGGCAGTGATTCTCAAACTCTAGCGTGCATCACAGCTTGTTGAAACACAGATTGTTGGACCCCACTCCCAAGGTGTCTCCTTCAGTATATCTGGGGCGGGTCTGAAATTTGCATTATAACAAGTTTCTAGGCTTCTGGTGGGGATGCACACTTTGGAAACCACTGACATAATTAAATATATTGCTCTAATTAAATATATCAATGAGAAAGAAGTCAAGTTTGCTTTTAAGATTTTGAGTACATAGGGATGCACACTTTGGAAACCACTGATATAAGAGATTAAAAAAGAAACTTTAATTTTCTTTTTAGCTGGAATTATCTTTAAAGATCATCTAGTTAAATCTCTTTGTGTTATAGATGAGAAAACTAAGGCCATGGGGAACTAAATAGCATATCCAATGTTTCACATCTAGGTAACAACAAATTGGGAGCTGAAACTCCTTGTTGATTCATACATTTTGTTGAATTGTCTCCATTTGTCTGGGGAATGTCTCCTTTTTATGTATTAACTGCTTTTGGCATGATGGCTATGTACTATAGATGAATATCAGTTTAAAAAAAATGCTATCTGATAGCTTAAATACAAATACTTATTGTACTATTCTGAGTAATTAGAACTGAGTTTATTGCAAAGAGTATGCTCAATAAAAATTTGACCACAAAATGAATGAATAAAATGAAAATGTTTTCTCTGTGTGTTTTTAAATTAATTCAATTCACCAAATATTTTTTAAATGATTACTTTGGGCAAGAATCTATGCTGCGGAATAGATATGCCACTAGGTTCAGCAAGACATAATCCCAGCCACAGCCATTAGGTAATTCCACGTATGACTGAGATAAAGTGGGATTACCTCAGAATAGCTCTCTCTCCTCTTTTCTAACTGTAGTCAATTCTACTTGACCTCTGCTATGGTCTGCATGTTTATGCCCTCGTCACCCCCCACCCAAATTCATATTGAGATCCAAACCCTCATGGTGATGCTAAGAGGAGGCGAGGCCTTTGGGAGTTGATTAGGTTCTGAGGGCAGAACCCACATGAATGGGATTAGTGTCCTTGTAAAAGAGGCCCCATGGAGCTCCCTACCCATTTCCATCATGTAGGTTAAGTGAGAAGATCATTGTCTTGTTAGGAAGCTGACCCTCAATCAAATCTGCTAGTGCCTTGATCTGGGGCTTTCCAGCTCCCAGAACTGGGAGAAATAAATTGCTGTTATTTATAAACCACCCAGTTTATGGTATTTTCTTTACAGCAATCCAAATGAACTAAAACAACCTCCAATGTATGTTAGTTGGGAGACATTTTATCCATGTGACAGAAACTGACCTTTTGTTCAATTCAACAAAGGGAATTGTCTCACAGCTGAACCACAGAAAGTCGAGGATAGAAATATCTTTAGGTAGGATTGGAGCCAGAAATTCTAGGAACATTGGAACTAATTATTTCTGTATCTGTATCCCACCCCCACTTTTGGAAATTGATTTCTTCCCTTTTAACAGTTTTTCCACAAAGTAGAACCTTGGTCACTGGTAAGTACAGGCTCACATCTTCACAACTCTGCAACTAGAAAAGAAAACTTCCAGAAGAAGATATTGATTAGTCCAGTTTGAATCATGGACACACTCCTAGGCTAAACCCTGTGTAGGGTGCAAAGCTGCCATTAGAGCTGTGCCATTCTTATAGGAAAGTCATACATTTCGTATATTTATTACCATGATTTTTGAGCAGGTGGCAGTAAACTGAGTTATTCTACCAAAATCTATATATAATAATAATTTTCTAATAAAATGGAAGTAAAGTATTCTTAGGAAGGAATACCATTTTCAAAATTCACAGAAATAAAGACACCATATGAATTAAATGTGGTCCTGCATAGGTCAATAACCGGTGGTGAGAAATTATAATGATTCACCCAACTTGGATCAAGTTGCCTACTCCTGTGGCCTATTTCTCCCCCAAAAGAAGACGTGCCCCTGGGGAAATAAAAACAATATATAACCTTTAGGTTGGACTAGATACCTTACTTTTATGTCACACTTATAGATTATTTTCTCATTGTTTTTGCTTCCCCAAGCTATCTTCACTCAAGTCTTAGATGCAGCATTCAGTTTACTCACACCAAGATCCACCAACCACCTGAATGAATGCATTCCAATCTCAGAGTCCCATCCCAGCTATACAGGCCTTAAGCAGTCCGGCACTCTGCTGAACTGCCCCATCACATGTACAAGCAGTCCTCAAACAATTACTCCTTTTCAATCAAGTTTTTGGGAGTTAGTCATCCCAAAACCCAAGGCCCATGCCTGACATGGTAGTCCCAATCTCCTACTACCTCTCATCTTCAAACTGATGAGAGAACCTAGGACTTTCTAAAATGTAGCCAATTGCCACTCTGCATAGCTTAATAATGACCAAAGAAACCTTGGTCGTTTAGCAGAACTCAATACACCCTGCATGCACCAAGATAACTGAAAGTCCTACTTGATCGTTCAGACACCCGGATAATTTTAGTAGATATTTGGAGATCCCTGCCTTATGAAGTTTTAAGACCTATTTATTTCCCCATCCAACCCCCTCAGCCCCCCAGAAATGAGTAAGGATGACCTAGGATAAAGTCAAAGAAGACAGAGAAGTTGTCAGAAGCTATACTCCTTCCTCTGCTTAAGGAGAACCCTGGCCTTCGATATAAAGCAATATCCTGCCAGGTGTTAGGTGGCCACCATTATTATCCACTGTGTGTAGCCAGATAGAGTATGCAGTTTTAGTTCATCATCCAGAAACTGAGATGGAATGATTGACCCAACTCTGCAGTCTTGCAAGTACTCAAGGGCATTCTGCATAATGCTGAAGCGTAAGGACTTAGACACCCTGCTAACCTGAGCTGGTGGGCCTTGATACACGAATTGGGGTTCATAATGATGCCACTAATCTATTTAATTGGCATGCTGCCTCCACTATTTTTTTGTCTCTCTCTCTCTCACCAAAAGTCCATGAGCCATGGCCTATGCCTCAACCCAATCTTCAAATGTATAAAAGGGTATTGTTTTGAATTGAATGTTTGTGTCACCCCACCCAAATTTATATAATAAAGCCCTAACCCCCAATGTGATGATATTTGGAGATGAGCTTAGATATAGCTTAGATGATGTCACGAGGGTGGAGCTATCATTACAGGATTAAGTGGCTTTGTAAGATAAGGAAGAACCCCCTCACCACTGACACACGCATGCACTGAGAAAAGGCCATCTGAGGACACAGTGAGAAGACAGCTGTCTGCAAGCCAGGAAGAGATCCCTCACGAGGAACCAAATTGTCTAGCACCTTGATCTTAAACATTTCAGCCTTTAGAACTGTGAGAATATATACCTCTGTTGTTTAAGCCACCCAGTCTATGGTATTTTGTTATGGCAACCTGAGATACCTAGGACATGCATTGTTCTTCCAGAGGATTTCTAGAATTACATGAAGATGGTGACATCTCTTACAGACTGAGATAAAGCCAGAAGATTGACTAGTACTTAGAATGTATATGTGAATGAAGGCATCTGGAATTTTTCATCTATAAGCTGTAAGGTTGAATGTTGGAGTCTTGCATAAAAGACAGAAAAGAGTAGGGAGAGAGAAAGAAAACCTTTATCAGATGGGGCCTTTGCTGTGGATGTGCAGTAGGGACAGCCTGAGGGCTAAACTAAGGAATAGTAGGGCCAACTTGGAAATAATTCATAGGTTTTGCAGAATTAAAAGAGGTATCAATCACGTGCTCTAATTAAATATATCAATGAGAAAGAAGTCAAGTTTGCTTTTAAGATTTTGAGTACATATTATTTGCAAGTGTTCATTTTAATATGTTTTGAAATAGATTTAAAGTCATGCATAATCTGGTAATGATGCATTTTGGTGGACTGAAGGAAAGAGAAGCTAAATGCATGTTCCATATACTGTGAAATCAAATGACCATGTACTATTCTCCTTCTGAGAGTTGAACTAAAATGATGTACTTTTAAAAGACCAGGTATTACTCTAAAAGTTCTTGCACAGAGTAGTCAACATCACAAAAGGAGCAAATACTTGCACTATAATGGGCACCACTAATTTTAGAAAGATTTTTTTAAATCTTCGAATTTTAGGACTGGAAATTACCTTAGATGTCATATAATCCAGATTATCTATTTTTACTGATATTAACACTGAGTTAGAGAAATTATATGTTGAGTCAGAGATCACAGAGTCAACAAATGAACAGAATCAGACCTTCTGATGCTCAGTCATATGTGAACCCTCGGATGATAGAAATAAGTCAAGAGAACGCTAGCTGTCCCTAAGCTGATTCTTTTTGAAAACACTGGATATTAATGAGGCATCATAAAAACCATCTCTACTATCTTAAAAGCTTCCTGCATCTTGAGACATACAGTCAGTCTTTAGTACTTTGAAATATCTGAAGGAAATATAAACATTAGAGGCTCTAGGGAAGTGATATAGGAGATCTCCACAGACAATATCAAAATAAGATTGAAAACCTACTCACAACTTGGTAATATATCAAAAAAATCAATATGTAATTTTTCACAACATATATTTCTTATTATGTTTCAAAATTTTAATATGTCTGCATAGGATGGCAACACATGTGCCATTAATGAAATTTAATCAAATCCTTGTTATCTTCACTACTTTAATAATATTTTGTTCTAATTCTATCAAACTTTTTGAAAATATCCTTTTGCATACTTACAAGATGTTTGGTTGCTTTTTCAATAACTGTTCTAACTCACTGAAATTATTTTCAACCTAGCATGTATTTATAAATACTGTAATTGAGAGGACAGAATGCTCAGTGTTAATATATATTAAGATCATGACTATACTCTATAGTAGCATCCCATCATAATGACCTTCTTCTATATTACTTAGCATTTTATTTAATTTTTTTGTAAAACTTCTCTAGTATTACCATACAAAAAGTCTTATTAGACTGTATTTTTGGTATGCTTAACACTAGCTAATAGTTTAGCAAGACATTTGAAAATGGTATAAGTTTTTCCCACATAATTACAGTTATTTAGCATCCCTGATCTCGTGAATGCCAATTACATCAACTGCCCAGATTTCTAAAAGACCCCCTAGAGGATGGTTCTGTTCTCTTTAAAAACCACTACCTTGAAGGTATATGTAGGACCTTTATTTAGCATCCCTGATCTCGTGAATGCCAATTACATCAACTGCCCAGATTTCTAAAAGGCCCCCTAGAGGATGGTTCTGTTCTCTTTAAAAACCACTACCTTGAAGGTATATGTAGGACCTACCACGAGGAAAACTCTCTATCCCTTACTTTGAATTTTTAAAAAACTAGTACAAAGTACTTCAATGTCTCCCGCCCCCCCCCCCTTTTCTAAACAATAAAGCAGCAGGCTATGGTGAAAACTCAATAGATCTGAAGTTGGACACCTTAGCTTGAAACTCATGTTCTGCCACTAGCTATGTGATCTTTGACTCTGAAACTCCACCAGCATTTGCTTCTTTATCTGCAAATGTGGGTATAATACCTATTTTGCAAAAGTGGATTAAGAATCAAAAGAGGTAATTATGTGGAAGTGTTTTGTAATCTGTGAATTAGTGAACAAATGTTAGTCACTGTTTTTTTGTGTGTGTGTTTGTTTTGATTGATATTTTCTGAGCATCAAGAAACCTGCCACCTCCTCTGTTCCTGCATTTGGCTGCTTTCCAAAATTGCTTGATTAAGCAAATTCTTCTATAACAGCATTTTTCAAACTGTGTTCCAGCAGTTTCAATTGTCAAAAAAATTTGGAAACTCTGAGTACTATATATTCCTCTTACATAATGATGAGGTTAACATCAGGACAGTAAAGTCTGAGAAATCTTACCTGTTTAGATTCCAAACTTATTTTAATTGACCATGGAATCCCCTTCTTTTTTGTCTCTCCCTCCCTCCTTTCCTTATCTTCCTTCCTTCCTTTCTTTTCTTCC